>NC_092231.1:29355698-29655698 GCF_036320965.1 Panulirus ornatus | reverse complement strand
AACCGAGAGGGGAGGATTTCCAGCCCCCGCTCCCACCCCTTTTAGTCGCCTTCTACGACACGCAGGGAATACGTGGGAAGTATTCTTAATCCCCTATCCCCAGGGATATATATATATATATATATATATATATATATATATATATATATATCCTCTTGGTCAATCTCTCCTCACTCATTCTCTCCATGTGCCCAAACCATTTCAAAACACCCTCTTCTGCTCTCTCAACCACGCTCTTTTTATTTCCACACATCTCTCTTACCCTTACGTTACTTAGGAGAAGAGGGAGACCAAATTGGAGGTGGAAAGATGGAGTGAAAAAGATTTTGTGTGATCGGGGCCTGAACATGCAGGAGGGTGAAAGGAGGGCAAGAAATAGAGTGAATTGGAGTCATGTGGTATACAGGGGTTGACGTGCTGTCAGTGGATTGAAGCAAGGCATGTGAAGCGTCTGGGGTAAACCATGGAAAGCTGTGTAGGTATGTATATTTGCGTGTGTGGACGTGTGTATGTACATGTGTATGGGGGGGGGGGTTGGGCCATTTCTTTCGTCTGTTTCCTTGCGCTACCTCGCAAACGCGGGAGACAGCGACAAAGTATATAAAAAAAAAAAAAAAAAAAAAAAAAAAAAAATATATATATATATATATATATATATATATATATATATATATATATATATTGATTGGTTCTCAGTGAATGTAGGTTTGCGGCAGGGGTGTGTGATGTCTCCATGGTTGTTTAATTTGTTTATGGATGGGGTTTTTAGGGAGGTGAATGCAAGAGTTTTGGAAAGAGGGGCAAGTATGAAGTCTGTTGGGGATGAGAGAGCTTGGGAAGTGAGTCAGTTGTTGTTCGCTGATGATACAGTGCTGGTGGCTGATTCATGTGAGAAACTGCAGAAGCTGGTGACTGAGTTTGGTAAAGTGTGTGAAAGAAGAAAGTTAAGAGTAAATGTGAATAAGAGCAAGGTTATTAGGTACAGTAGGGTTGAGGGTCAAGTCAATTATGAGAGGTAAGTTTGAATGGAGAAAAACTGGAGGATGTAAAGTGTTTTAGATATCTGGGAGTGGATGTGGCAGCGGATGGAACCATGGAAGCGGAAGTGAATCATAGGGTAGGGGAGGGGGCGAAAATTCTGGGAGCCTTGAAGAATGTGTGGAAGTCGAGAACATTATCTCGGAAAGCAAAAATGGGTATGTTTGAAGGAATAGTGGTTCCAACAATGTTGTATGGTAGCGAGGCGTGGACTATGGTTAGAGTTGTGCTCAGGAGGATGGATGTACTGGAAATGAGATGTTTGAGGACAATGTGTGGTGTGAGGTGTTTTGATCGAGTAAGTAACATAAGGGTAAGAGAGATGTGTGGAAATAAAAAGAGTGTGGTTGAGAGAGCAGATGAGGGTGTTTTGATATGGTTTGGGCACATGGAGAGAATGAGTAAGGAAAGATTGACCATGAGGATATATGTGTCGGAGGTGGAGGGAACGAGGAGAAGTGGGAGACCAAATTGGAGATGGAAAGATGGAGTGAAAAAGATTTTGTGTGATTGGGGCCTGAAAATGCAGGAGGGTGAAATGAGGGCAAGAAATAGAGTGAAATGGATCGATGTAGTATACCGGGGTTGACGTGCTGTCAGTGGATTGAATCAGGGCATGTGAAGCGTCTGGGGTAAACCATGGAAAGCTGTGTAGGTATGTATATTTGCGTGTGTGGACGTATGTATATACATGTGTATGGGGGTGGGTTGGGCCATTTCTTTTGTCTGTTTCCTTGCGCTACCTCGCAAACGCAGGAGAGAGCGAAAAAAAAAAAAAAAAAAAATTTTTTTTTTTTTCTTTCTCACTGTCTCCCGCGTTTGCGAGGTACCGCAAGGAAACAGACGAAAGAAATGGCCTAACCCACCCCCATACACAATGTATATACATACACGTCCACACATGCAAATATACATACCTATACATCTCAATGTACACATATATATACACACACAGACACATAAATATATACCCATGCAAACAATTCACACTGTCTGCCTTTATTCATTCCCATCGCCACCTCACCACACATGGAATACCATCCCCCTCCCCCTTCATGTGTGCGAGGTAGCACTAGGAAAAGACAACAAAGGCCCCATTCATTCACACTCAGTCTCTAGCTGTCATGCAATAATGCACCAAAACCACAGCTCCCTTTCCACATCCAGGCCCCACACAACTTTCCATGGTTTACCCCAGACGCTTCACATGCCCTGATTCAATCCACTGACAGCACGTCAACCATAGTATACCACATCGATCCAATTCACTCTATTCCTTGCCCGCCTTTCACCCTCCTGCATGTTCAGGCCACGATCACTCAAAATCTTTTTCACTCCATCTTTCCACCTTCAATTTGGTATCCCACTTCTCCTCGTTCCCTCCACCTCTGACACATATAACCTCTTGGTCAATCTTTCCTCACTCATTCTCTCCATGTGCCCAAACCATTTCAAAACACCCTCTTCTGCTCTCTCAACCACACTCTTTTTATTTCCACACATCTCTCTTACCCTTACATTACTTACTCGATCAAACCACCTCACACCACACATTGTCCTCAAACATCTCATTTCCAGCACATCCACCCTCCTGCGCACAACTCTATCCATAGCCCAAGCCTCGCAACCATACAACATTGTTGGAACCACTATTCCTTCAAACATACCCATTTTTGCTTCCCAAAATAATGTTCTCAACTTCCACACATTCTTCAAGGCTCCCAGGATTTTCGCCCCCTCCCCCACCCTATGATTCACTTCCGCTTCCATGGTTCCATCCGCTGCCACATCCACTCCCAGATATCTAAAACACTTTACTTCCTCCAGTTTTTCTCCATTCAAACTTACCTCCCAACTGACTTGACCCTCAACCCTACTGTACCTAATAACCTTACTCTTATTCACATTTACTCTTAACTTTCTTCTTTCACACACTTTACCAAACTCAGTCACCAGCTTCTGCAGTTTCTCACATGAATCAGCCACCAGCACTGTATCATCAGCAAACAACAACTGACTCACTTCCCAAGCTCTCTCATCCACAACAGACTGCATACTTGCCCCTCTTTCCAAAACTCTTGCATTCACCTCCCTAACAACCCCATCCATAAACAAATTAAACAACCATGGAGACATCACACACCCCTGCCGCAAACCTACATTCACTGAGAACCAATCACTTTCCTCTCTTCCTACACGTACACATGCCTTACATCCTCGATAAAAACTTTTCACTGCTTCTAAGAACTTGCCTCCCACACCATATATTCTTAATACCTTCCACAGATCAACTCTATCATATGCATTCTCCAGATCCATAAATGCTACATACAAATCCATTTGTTTTTCCAAGTATTTCTCACATACATTCTTCAAAGCAAACACCTGATCCACACATCCCCTACCACTTCTGAAACCACACTGCTCTTCCCCAATCTGATGCTCTGTACACGCCTTCAACCTCTCAATCGATACCCTCCCATATAATTTACCAGGAATACTCAACAAACTTATACCTCTGTAATTTGAGCACTCACTCTTATCCCCTTTGCCTTTGTACAATGGCACTGTGCAAGCATTCCGCCAATCCTCAGGCACCTCACCATGAGTCATACATACATTAAATAACCTTACCAACCAGTCAATAATACAGTCACCCCCTTTTTTAATAAATTCCACTGCAATACCATCCAAACCTGCTGCCTTGCTGGCTTTCATCTTCCGCAAAGCTTTTACTACCTCTTCTCTGTTTATCAAATCATTTACCCTAACCCTCTCACTTTGCACACCATCTCGACCAAAACACCCTATATCTGCCACTCTATCATCAAACATATTCAACAAACCTTCAAAATACTCACTCCATCTCCTCCTCACATCACCACTACTTGTTATCACCTCCCCGTTTGCGCCCTTCACTGAAGTTCCTATTTGCTCCCTTGTCTTACGCACTTTATTTACGTCCTTCCAGAACATCTTTTTATTCTCCCTAAAATTTAATGATACTCTCTCACCCCAACTCTCATTTGCCCTCTTTTTCACCTCTTGCACCTTTCTCTTGACCTCCTGTCTCTTTCTTTTATACATATCCCACTCAATTGCATTTTTTCCCTGCAAAAGTTGTCTAAATGCCTCTCTCTTCTCTTTCACTAATAATCTTACTTCTTCATCCCACCACTCACTACCCTTTCTAATCAACCCACCTCCCACGCTTCTCATGCCACAAGCATCTTTTGCGCAATCCATCATTGATTCCCTAAATACATCCCATTCCTCCCCCACTCCCCTTACTTTCATTGTTCTCACCTTTTTCCATTCTGTACTCAGTCTCTCCTGGTACTTCCTCACACAAGTCTCCTTCCCAAGCTCACTTACTCTCACCACCCTCTTCACCCCATATATCCAGCAGGTTTGGATGGTATTACAGTGGAATTTATTAAAAAAGGGGGTGACTGTATTGTTGACTGGTTGGTAAGGTTATTTAATGTATGTATGATTCATGGTGAGGTGCCTGAGGATTGGCAGAATGCTTGCATAGTGCCATTGTACAAAGGCAAAGGGGATAAGAGTGAGTGCTCAAATTACAGAGGTATAAGTTTGTTGAGTATTCCTGGTAAATTATATGGGAGGGTATTAATTGAGAGGGTGAAGGTGTGTAAAGAGCATCAGATTGGGGAAGAGCAGTGTGGTTTCAGAAGTGGTAGAGGATGTGTGGATCAGGTGTTTGCTTTGAAGAATGTGAGAAATACTTAGAAAAACAAATGGAATTGTATGTAGCATTTATGGATCTGGAGAAGGCATATGATAGAGTTGATAGAGATGCTCTGTGGAAGGTTTTAAGAATATATGGTGTGGGAGGCAAGTTCTTAGAAGCAGTGAAAAGTTTTTATCGAGGATGTAAGGCATGTGTACGTGTAGGAAGAGAGGAAAGTGATTGGTTCTTAGAGAATGTAGGTTTGCGGCAGGGGTGTGTGATGTCTCCATGGTTGTTTAATTTGTTTATGGATGGGGTTGTTAGGGAGGTGAATGCAAGAGTTTTGGAAAGAGGGGCAAGTATGCAGTCTGTTGTGGATGAGAGAGCTTGGGAAGTGAGTCAGTTGTTGTTCGCTGATGATACAGCGCTGGTGGCTGATTCATCTAAGAAACTGCAGAAGCTGGTGACTGAGTTTGGTAAAGTGTGTGAAAGAAGAAAGTTAAGAGTAAATGTGAATAAGAGCAAGGTTATTAGGTACAGTAGGGTTGAGGGTCAAGTCAATTGGGAGGTAAGTTTGAATGGAGAAAAACTGGAGGAAGTAAAGTGTTTTAGATATCTGGGAGTGGATGTGGCAGCGGATGGAACCATGGAAGCGGAAGTGAATCATAGGGTGGGGGAGGGGGCGAAAATTCTGGGAGCCTTGAAGAATGTTTGGAAGTTGAGAACATTATCTCGGAAAGCAAAAATGGGTATGTTTGAAGGAATAGTGGTTCCAACAATGTTGTATGGTTGCGAGGCGTGGGCTATGGATAGAGTTGTGCGCGAGGAGGGTGGATGTGCTGGAAATGAGATGTTTGAGGACAATATGTGGTGTGAGGTGGTTTGATCGAGTAAGTAATGTAAGGGTGAGAGAGATGTGTGGAAATAAAAAGAGTGTGGTTGAGAGAGCAGAAGAGGGTATTTTGAAATGGTTTGGTCACATGGAGAGAATGAGTGGGGAAAGATTGACCAAGAGGATATATGTGTCAGAGGTGGAGGGAACGAGGAGAAGTGGGATACCAAATTGGAGGTGGAAAGATGGAGTGAAAAAGATTTTGAGTGATCGGGGCCTGAACATGCAGGAGGATGAAAGGAGGGCAAGGAATAGAGTGAATTGGAACGATGTGGTATACCGGGGTCGACGTGCTGTCAATGGATTGAACCAGGGCATGTGAAGCATCTGGGGTAAACTATGGAAAGTGTGTGGGGCCTGGATGTGGAAAGGGAGCTGTGGTTTCGGTGCATTATTTCATGACAGCTAGAGACTGAGTGTGAACGAATGGGGCCTTTGGTGTCTTTCCTAGCGCTACCTCGCACACATGAGGGGGGAGGGGGTTGTTATGCCATGTGTGGTGAGGTGGCGATGGGAACAAATAAAGGCAGACAGTATGAATTATGTACATGTGTATATATGTAAATGTCTGTGTGTGTATATATATGTGTACATTGAGATGTATAAGTATGTATATTTGCGTGTGTGGACGTGTATGTATATACATGTATATGTGGGCGGGTTGGGCCATTCTTTCGTCTGTTTCATTGCGCTACTTCGCTAACGTGGGAGACAGCGACAAAACAAAATAAATAATATATTTATATTTTTTATTTTGCTTTGTCGGTCTCCCGCGTTTGCGAGGTAGCGCAAGGAGACAGACGAAAGAAATGGCCCAACCCACCCCCATACTTATGTATATACACACACGTCCACACACGCAAATATATATACCTATACATCTAAATGTACACATATATATACACACACAGACACATACATATATACCCATGCACACAATTCACACTGTCTGCCTTTATTCATTCCCATCGCCACCTCGCCACACATGGAATACCATCCCCCTCCCCCTTCATGTGTGCGGGGTAGCGCTAGGAAAAGACAACAAAGGCCTCATTCGTTCACACTCAGTCTCTAGCTGTCATGCAATAATGCCCGAAACCACAGCTCCCTTTCCACATCCAGGCTCCACACAGCTTTCCATGCTTTACCCCAGACGCTTTACATGCCCTGATTCAATCCACTGACAGCACATCAACCCCGGTATACCACATCGATCCAATTCACTCTATTCCTTGCCCGCCTTTCACCCTCCTGCATGTTCAGGCCCCGATCACTCAAAATCTTTTTCACTCCATCTTTCCACCTCCAATTTGGTCTCCCACTTTTCCTCGTTCCCTCCACCTCCGACACATATATCCTCTTGGTCAATCTTTCCTCACTCATTCTCTCCATGTGCCCAAAACCATTTCAAAACACCCTCTTCTGCTCTCTCAACCACGCTCTTTTTATTTCCACACATCTCTCTTACCCTTACATTACTTACTCGATCAAACCACCTCACACCACATATTGTCCTCAAACATCTCATTTCCAGCACATCCACCCTCCTGCGCACAACTCTATCCATAGCCCAAGCCTCGCAACCATACAACATTGTTGGAACCACTATTCCTTCAAACATACCCATTTTTGCTTTCCGAGATAATGTTCTCAACTTCCACACTTTCTTCAAGGGTCCCAGGATTATCGCTCCCTCCCCCACCCTATGATTCACTTTCGCTTCCATGGTTCCATCCGCTGCCACATCCACTCCCAGATATCTAAAACACTTTACTTCCTCCAGTTTTTCTCCATTCAAACTTACCTCCCAATTGACTTGACCCTCAACCCTACTGTACCTAATAACCTTGCTCTTATTCACATTTACTCTTAACTTTCTTCTTTCACACACTTTACCAAACTCAGTCAACAGCTTCTGCAGTCTCTCACATGAATCAGCCACCAGCGCTGTATCATCAGCGAACAACAACTGACTCACTTCCCAAGCTCTCTCATCCACAACAGACTTCATTCTTGCCCCCTTTCCAAAACTCTTGCATTCACCTCCCTAATGTAGAATGTAAGAAAGTAAATTCTTGATTAATATGGGTAAAACTGAGAGTTGATGGAGAGAGATGGGTGATTATTGGTGCATATGCACCTGGGCATGAGAAGAAAGATCATGAGAGGCAAGTGTTTTGGAAGCAGCTGAATGAGTGTGTTAGTGGTTTTGATGCACGCGACCGGGTTATAGTGATGGGTGATTTGAATGCAAAGGTGAGTAATGTGGCAGTTGAGGGAATAATTGGTATACATGGGGTGTTCTGTGATGTAAATGGAAATGGTGTAGAGCTTGTAGATTTATGTGCTGAAAAAGGACTGGTGATTGGGAATACCTGGTTTAAAAAGCGAGATATACATAAGTATACGTATGTAAGTAGGAGAGATGGCCAGAGAGCATTATTGGATTACGTGTTAATTGACAGGCGCGCAAAAGAGAGACTTTTGGATGTAAATGTGCTGAGAGGTGCAACTGGAGGGATGTCTGATCATTATCTTGTGGAGGCTAAGGTGAAGATTTGTATGGGTTTTCAGAAAAGAAGAATGAATGTTGGGGTGAAGAGGGTGGTGAGAGTAAGTGAGCTTGGGAAGGAGACTTGTGTGAGGAAGTACCAGGAGAGACTGAGTACAGAATGGAAAACGGTGAGAACAATGGAAGTAAGGGGAGTGAGGGAGGAATGGGATGTATTTAGGGAATCAGTGATGGATTGCGCAAAAGATGCTTGTGGCATGAGAAGCGTGGGAGTTGGGTTGATTACAAAGGGAGTGAGTGGTGGGATGAAGTAAGATTATTAGTGAAAGAGAAGAGAGAGGCATTTGGACAATTTTTGCAGGGAAAAAATGCAACTGAGTGGGAGATGTATAAAAGAAAGAGACAGGAGGTCAAGAGAAAGGTGCAAGGGGTGAAAAAGAGGGCAAATGTGAGTTGGGGTGAGAGAGTATCATTAAATTTTAGGGAGAATAAAAAGATGTTCTGGAAGGAGGTAAATAAAGTGCGTAAGACTAGGGAGCAAATGGGAACTTCAGTGAAGGGCGCAAATGGGGAGGTGATAACAAGTAGTGGTAATGTGATAAGGAGATGGAGTGAGTATTTTGAAGGTTTGTTGAATGTGTTTGATGATAAGAGTGGCAGATATAGGGTGTCTTGGTTGAGGTGGTGTGCAAAGTGAGAGGGTTAGGGAAAATGATTTGGTAAACAGAGAAGAGGTAGTAAAAGCTTTGCGGATGATGAAAGCCGGCTAGGCAGCAGGTTTGGATGGTATTGCAGTGGAATTTATTAAAAAAGGGGGTGACTGTATTGTTGACTGGTTGGTAAGGTTATTTAATGTATGTATGACTCATGGTGAAGTGCCTGAGGATTGGCGGAATGCTTGCATAGTGCCATTGTACAAAGGCAAAGGGGATAAGAGTGAGTGCTCAAATTACAGAGGTATAAGTTTGTTGAGTATTCCTGGTAAATTATATGGGAGGGTACTGATTGAGAGGGTGAAGGCATGTACAGAGCATCAGATTGGGGAAGAGCAGTGTGGTTTCAGAAGTGGTAGAGGATGTGTGGATCAGGTGTTTGCTTTGAAGAATGTATGTGAGAAATACTTAAGAAAAGCAAATGGATTTGTATGTAGCTTTTATGGATCTGGAGAAGGCATATGATAGAGTTGATAGAGATGCTCTGTGGAAGGTATTAAGAATATATGGTGTTGGTGGCAAGTTGTTAGAAGCAGTGAAAAGTTTTTATCGAGGATGTAAGGCATGTGTACGTGTAGGAAGAGAGGAAAGTGATTGGTTCTCAGTGAATGTAGGTTTGCGGCAGGGGTGTGTGATGTCTCCATGGTTGTTTAATTTGTTTATGGATGGGGTTGTTAGGGAGGTAAATGCAAGAGTTTTGGAAAGAGGGGCAAGTATGAAGTCTGTTGTGGATGAGAGAGCTTGGGAAGTGAGTCAGTTGTTGTTCGCTGATGATACAGCGCTGGTGGCTGATTCATGTGAGAAACTGCAGAAGCTGGTGACTGAGTTTGGTAAAGTGTGTGGAAGAAGAAAGTTAAGAGTAAATGTGAATAAGAGCAAGGTTATTAGGTACAGTAGGGTTGAGGGTCAAGTCAATTGGGAGGTGAGTTTGAATGGAGAAAAACTGGAGGAAGTGAAGTGTTTTAGATATCTGGGAGTGGATCTGGCAGCGGATGGAACCATGGAAGCGGAAGTGGATCATAGGGTGGGGGAGGGGGCGAAAATTCTGGGGGCCTTGAAGAATGTGTGGAAGTCGAGAACATTATCTCGGAAAGCAAAAATGGGTATGTTTGAAGGAATAGTGGTTCCAACAATGTTGTATGGTTGCGAGGCGTGGGCTATGGATAGAGTTGTGCGCAGGAGGATGGATGTGCTGAAAATGAGATGTTTGAGGACAATGTGTGGTGTGAGGTGGTTTGATCGAGTGAGTAACGTAAGGGTAAGAGAGATGTGTGGAAATAAAAAGAGCGTGGTTGAGAGAGCAGAAGAGGGTGTTTTGAAGTGGTTTGGGCACATGGAGAGGATGAGTGAGGAAAGATTGACCAAGAGGATATATGTGTCGGAGGTGGAGGGAGCAAGGAGAAGAGGGAGACCAAATTGGAGGTGGAAAGATGGAGTGAAAAAGATTTTGTGTGATCGGGGCCTGAACATGCAGGAGGGTGAAAGGAGGGCAAGGAATAGAGTGAATTGGAGCGATGTGGTATACCGGGGTTGACGTGCTGTCAGTGGATTGAATCAAGGCATGTGAAGCGTCTGGGGTAAACCATGGAAAGCTGTGTGGGTATGTATATTTGCGTGTGTGGACGTATGTATATACATGTGTATGGGGGGGGGGGGGTTGGGCCATTTCTTTCATCTGTTTCCTTGCGCTACCTCGCAAACGCGGGAGACAGCGACAAAGTATAAAAAAAAAAAAAAAAAAAAAAAAAAAAAAAAAAAAATATATATATATATATATATATATATATATATATATATATATATATATATATATATATATCCTCTTGGTCATTGGTCAATCTCTCCTCACTCATTCTCTCCATGTGCCCAAACCATTTCAAAACACCCTCTTCTGCTCTCTCAACCACGCTCTTTTTATTTCCACACATCTCTCTTACCCTTACGTTACTTAGGAGAAGAGGGAGACCAAATTGGAGGTGGAAAGATGGAGTGAAAAAGATTTTGTGTGATCGGGGCCTGAACATGCAGGAGGGTGAAAGGAGGGCAAGAAATAGAGTGAATTGGAGTCATGTGGTATACAGGGGTTGACGTGCTGTCAGTGGATTGAAGCAAGGCATGTGAAGCGTCTGGGGTAAACCATGGAAAGCTGTGTAGGTATGTATATTTGCGTGTGTGGACGTGTGTATGTACATGTGTATGGGGGGGGGGGTTGGGCCATTTCTTTCGTCTGTTTCCTTGCGCTACCTCGCAAACGCGGGAGACAGCGACAAAGTATATAAAAAAAAAAAAAAAAAAAAAAAAAAAAAAATATATATATATATATATATATATATATATATATATATATATATATATTGATTGGTTCTCAGTGAATGTAGGTTTGCGGCAGGGGTGTGTGATGTCTCCATGGTTGTTTAATTTGTTTATGGATGGGGTTTTTAGGGAGGTGAATGCAAGAGTTTTGGAAAGAGGGGCAAGTATGAAGTCTGTTGGGGATGAGAGAGCTTGGGAAGTGAGTCAGTTGTTGTTCGCTGATGATACAGTGCTGGTGGCTGATTCATGTGAGAAACTGCAGAAGCTGGTGACTGAGTTTGGTAAAGTGTGTGAAAGAAGAAAGTTAAGAGTAAATGTGAATAAGAGCAAGGTTATTAGGTACAGTAGGGTTGAGGGTCAAGTCAATTATGAGAGGTAAGTTTGAATGGAGAAAAACTGGAGTATGTAAAGTGTTTTAGATATCTGGGAGTGGATGTGGCAGCGGATGGAACCATGGAAGCGGAAGTGAATCATAGGGTAGGGGAGGGGGCGAAAATTCTGGGAGCCTTGAAGAATGTGTGGAAGTCGAGAACATTATCTCGGAAAGCAAAAATGGGTATGTTTGAAGGAATAGTGGTTCCAACAATGTTGTATGGTAGCGAGGCGTGGACTATGGTTAGAGTTGTGCTCAGGAGGATGGATGTGCTGGAAATGAGATGTTTGAGGACAATGTGTGGTGTGAGGTGTTTTGATCGAGTAAGTAACATAAGGGTAAGAGAGATGTGTGGAAATAAAAAGAGTGTGGTTGAGAGAGCAGATGAGGGTGTTTTGATATGGTTTGGGCACATGGAGAGAATGAGTAAGGAAAGATTGACCATGAGGATATATATGTCGGAGGTGGAGGGAACGAGGAGAAGTGGGAGACCAAATTGGAGATGGAAAGATGGAGTGAAAAAGATTTTGTGTGATTGGGGCCTGAAAATGCAGGAGGGTGAAATGAGGGCAAGAAATAGAGTGAAATGGATCGATGTAGTATACCGGGGTTGACGTGCTGTCAGTGGATTGAATCAGGGCATGTGAAGCGTCTGGGGTAAACCATGGAAAGCTGTGTAGGTATGTATATTTGCGTGTGTGGACGTATGTATATACATGTGTATGGGGGTGGGTTGGGCCATTTCTTTTGTCTGTTTCCTTGCGCTACCTCGCAAACGCAGGAGAGAGCGAAAAAAAAAAAAAAAAAAAAAAAAAATTTTTTTTTTTTTCTTTCTCACTGTCTCCCGCGTTTGCGAGGTACCGCAAGGAAACAGACGAAAGAAATGGCCTAACCCACCCCCATACACAATGTATATACATACACGTCCACACATGCAAATATACATACCTATACATCTCAATGTACACATATATATACACACACAGACACATAAATATATACCCATGCAAACAATTCACACTGTCTGCCTTTATTCATTCCCATCGCCACCTCACCACACATGGAATACCATCCCCCTCCCCCTTCATGTGTGCGAGGTAGCACTAGGAAAAGACAACAAAGGCCCCATTCATTCACACTCAGTCTCTAGCTGTCATGCAATAATGCACCAAAACCACAGCTCCCTTTCCACATCCAGGCCCCACACAACTTTCCATGGTTTACCCCAGACGCTTCACATGCCCTGATTCAATCCACTGACAGCACGTCAACCATAGTATACCACATCGATCCAATTCACTCTATTCCTTGCCCGCCTTTCACCCTCCTGCATGTTCAGGCCACGATCACTCAAAATCTTTTTCACTCCATCTTTCCACCTTCAATTTGGTATCCCACTTCTCCTCGTTCCCTCCACCTCTGACACATATAACCTCTTGGTCAATCTTTCCTCACTCATTCTCTCCATGTGCCCAAACCATTTCAAAACACCCTCTTCTGCTCTCTCAACCACACTCTTTTTATTTCCACACATCTCTCTTACCCTTACATTACTTACTCGATCAAACCACCTCACACCACACATTGTCCTCAAACATCTCATTTCCAGCACATCCACCCTCCTGCGCACAACTCTATCCATAGCCCAAGCCTCGCAACCATACAACATTGTTGGAACCACTATTCCTTCAAACATACCCATTTTTGCTTCCCAAAATAATGTTCTCAACTTCCACACATTCTTCAAGGCTCCCAGGATTTTCGCCCCCTCCCCCACCCTATGATTCACTTCCGCTTCCATGGTTCCATCCGCTGCCACATCCACTCCCAGATATCTAAAACACTTTACTTCCTCCAGTTTTTCTCAATTCAAACTTACCTCCCAATTGACTTGACCCTCAACCCTACTGTACCTAATAACCTTACTCTTATTCACATTTACTCTTAACTTTCTTCTTTCACACACTTTACCAAACTCAGTCACCAGCTTCTGCAGTTTCTCACATGAATCAGCCACCAGCACTGTATCATCAGCAAACAACAACTGACTCACTTCCCAAGCTCTCTCATCCACAACAGACTTCATACTTGCCCCTATTTCCAAAACTCTTGCATTCACCTCCCTAACAACCCCATCCATAAACAAATTAAACAACCATGGAGACATCACACACCCCTGCCGCAAACCTACATTCACTGAGAACCAATCACTTTCCTCTCTTCCTACACGTACACATGCCTTACATCCTCGATAAAAACTTTTCACTGCTTCTAAGAACTTGCCTCCCACACCATATATTCTTAATACCTTCCACAGATCAACTCTATCATATGCCTTCTCCAGATCCATAAATGCTACATACAAATCCATTTGTTTTTCTAAGTATTTCTCACATACATTCTTCAAAGCAAACACCTGATCCACACATCCCCTACCACTTCTGAAACCACACTGCTCTTCCCCAATCTGATGCTCTGTACACGCCTTCAACCTCTCAATCGATACCCTCCCATATAATTTACCAGGAATACTCAACAAACTTATACCTCTGTAATTTGAGCACTCACTCTTATCCCCTTTGCCTTTGTACAATGGCACTGTGCAAGCATTCCGCCAATCCTCAGGCACCTCACCATGAGTCATACATACATTAAATAACCTTACCAACCAGTCAATAATACAGTCACCCCCTTTTTTAATAAATTCCACTGCAATACCATCCAAACCTGCTGCCTTGCTGGCTTTCATCTTCCGCAAAGCTTTTACTACCTCTTCTCTGTTTATCAAATCATTTACCCTAACCCTCTCACTTTGCACACCATCTCGACCAAAACACCCTATATCTGCCACTCTATCATCAAACATATTCAACAAACCTTCAAAATACTCACTCCATCTCCTCCTCACATCACCACTACTTGTTATCACCTCCCCGTTTGCGCCCTTCACTGAAGTTCCTATTTGCTCCCTTGTCTTACGCACTTTATTTACGTCCTTCCAGAACATCTTTTTATTCTCCCTAAAATTTAATGATACTCTCTCACCCCAACTCTCATTTGCCCTCTTTTTCACCTCTTGCACCTTTCTCTTGACCTCCTGTCTCTTTCTTTTATACATATCCCACTCAATTGCATTTTTTCCCTGCAAAAGTTGTCTAAATGCCTCTCTCTTCTCTTTCACTAATAATCTTACTTCTTCATCCCACCACTCACTACCCTTTCTAATCAACCCACCTCCCACGCTTCTCATGCCACAAGCATCTTTTGCGCAATCCATCATTGATTCCCTAAATACATCCCATTCCTCCCCCACTCCCCTTACTTTCATTGTTCTCACCTTTTTCCATTCTGTACTCAGTCTCTCCTGGTACTTCCTCACACAAGTCTCCTTCCCAAGCTCACTTACTCTCACCACCCTCTTCACCCCATATATCCAGCAGGTTTGGATGGTATTACAGTGGAATTTATTAAAAAAGGGGGTGACTGTATTGTTGACTGGTTGGTAAGGTTATTTAATGTATGTATGATTCATGGTGAGGTGCCTGAGGATTGGCAGAATGCTTGCATAGTGCCATTGTACAAAGGCAAAGGGGATAAGAGTGAGTGCTCAAATTACAGAGGTATAAGTTTGTTGAGTATTCCTGGTAAATTATATGGGAGGGTATTAATTGAGAGGGTGAAGGTGTGTAAAGAGCATCAGATTGGGGAAGAGCAGTGTGGTTTCAGAAGTGGTAGAGGATGTGTGGATCAGGTGTTTGCTTTGAAGAATGTGAGAAATACTTAGAAAAACAAATGGAATTGTATGTAGCATTTATGGATCTGGAGAAGGCATATGATAGAGTTGATAGAGATGCTCTGTGGAAGGTTTTAAGAATATATGGTGTGGGAGGCAAGTTCTTAGAAGCAGTGAAAAGTTTTTATCGAGGATGTAAGGCATGTGTACGTGTAGGAAGAGAGGAAAGTGATTGGTTCTTAGAGAATGTAGGTTTGCGGCAGGGGTGTGTGATGTCTCCATGGTTGTTTAATTTGTTTATGGATGGGGTTGTTAGGGAGGTGAATGCAAGAGTTTTGGAAAGAGGGGCAAGTATGCAGTCTGTTGTGGATGAGAGAGCTTGGGAAGTGAGTCAGTTGTTGTTCGCTGATGATACAGCGCTGGTGGCTGATTCATCTAAGAAACTGCAGAAGCTGGTGACTGAGTTTGGTAAAGTGTGTGAAAGAAGAAAGTTAAGAGTAAATGTGAATAAGAGCAAGGTTATTAGGTACAGTAGGGTTGAGGGTCAAGTCAATTGGGAGGTAAGTTTGAATGGAGAAAAACTGGAGGAAGTAAAGTGTTTTAGATATCTGGGAGTGGATGTGGCAGCGGATGGAACCATGGAAGCGGAAGTGAATCATAGGGTGGGGGAGGGGGCGAAAATTCTGGGAGCCTTGAAGAATGTTTGGAAGTTGAGAACATTATCTCGGAAAGCAAAAATGGGTATGTTTGAAGGAATAGTGGTTCCAACAATGTTGTATGGTTGCGAGGCGTGGGCTATGGATAGAGTTGTGCGCGAGGAGGGTGGATGTGCTGGAAATGAGATGTTTGAGGACAATATGTGGTGTGAGGTGGTTTGATCGAGTAAGTAATGTAAGGGTGAGAGAGATGTGTGGAAATAAAAAGAGTGTGGTTGAGAGAGCAGAAGAGGGTATTTTGAAATGGTTTGGTCACATGGAGAGAATGAGTGGGGAAAGATTGACCAAGAGGATATATGTGTCAGAGGTGGAGGGAACGAGGAGAAGTGGGATACCAAATTGGAGGTGGAAAGATGGAGTGAAAAAGATTTTGAGTGATCGGGGCCTGAACATGCAGGAGGATGAAAGGAGGGCAAGGAATAGAGTGAATTGGAACGATGTGGTATACCGGGGTCGACGTGCTGTCAATGGATTGAACCAGGGCATGTGAAGCATCTGGGGTAAACTATGGAAAGTGTGTGGGGCCTGGATGTGGAAAGGGAGCTGTGGTTTCGGTGCATTATTTCATGACAGCTAGAGACTGAGTGTGAACGAATGGGGCCTTTGGTGTCTTTCCTAGCGCTACCTCGCACACATGAGGGGGAGGGGGTTGTTATGCCATGTGTGGTGAGGTGGCGATGGGAACAAATAAAGGCAGACAGTATGAATTATGTACATGTGTATATATGTAAATGTCTGTGTGTGTATATATATGTGTACATTGAGATGTATAAGTATGTATATTTGCGTGTGTGGACGTGTATGTATATACATGTATATGTGGGCGGGTTGGGCCATTCTTTCGTCTGTTTCATTGCGCTACTTCGCTAACGTGGGAGACAGCGACAAAACAAAATAAATAATATATTTATATTTTTTATTTTGCTTTGTCGGTCTCCCGCGTTTGCGAGGTAGCGCAAGGAGACAGACGAAAGAAATGGCCCAACCCACCCCCATACTTATGTATATACACACACGTCCACACACGCAAATATATATACCTATACATCTAAATGTACACATATATATACACACACAGACACATACATATATACCCATGCACACAATTCACACTGTCTGCCTTTATTCATTCCCATCGCCACCTCGCCACACATGGAATACCATCCCCCTCCCCCTTCATGTGTGCGGGGTAGCGCTAGGAAAAGACAACAAAGGCCTCATTCGTTCACACTCAGTCTCTAGCTGTCATGCAATAATGCCCGAAACCACAGCTCCCTTTCCACATCCAGGCTCCACACAGCTTTCCATGCTTTACCCCAGACGCTTTACATGCCCTGATTCAATCCACTGACAGCACATCAACCCCGGTATACCACATCGATCCAATTCACTCTATTCCTTGCCCGCCTTTCACCCTCCTGCATGTTCAGGCCCCGATCACTCAAAATCTTTTTCACTCCATCTTTCCACCTCCAATTTGGTCTCCCACTTTTCCTCGTTCCCTCCACCTCCGACACATATATCCTCTTGGTCAATCTTTCCTCACTCATTCTCTCCATGTGCCCAAAACCATTTCAAAACACCCTCTTCTGCTCTCTCAACCACGCTCTTTTTATTTCCACACATCTCTCTTACCCTTACATTACTTACTCGATCAAACCACCTCACACCACATATTGTCCTCAAACATCTCATTTCCAGCACATCCACCCTCCTGCGCACAACTCTATCCATAGCCCAAGCCTCGCAACCATACAACATTGTTGGAACCACTATTCCTTCAAACATACCCATTTTTGCTTTCCGAGATAATGTTCTCAACTTCCACACTTTCTTCAAGGGTCCCAGGATTATCGCCCCCTCCCCCACCCTATGATTCACTTTCGCTTCCATGGTTCCATCCGCTGCCACATCCACTCCCAGATATCTAAAACACTTTACTTCCTCCAGTTTTTCTCCATTCAAACTTACCTCCCAATTGACTTGACCCTCAACCCTACTGTACCTAATAACCTTGCTCTTATTCACATTTACTCTTAACTTTCTTCTTTCACACACTTTACCAAACTCAGTCAACAGCTTCTGCAGTCTCTCACATGAATCAGCCACCAGCGCTGTATCATCAGCGAACAACAACTGACTCACTTCCCAAGCTCTCTCATCCACAACAGACTTCATTCTTGCCCCCCTTTCCAAAACTCTTGCATTCACCTCCCTAATGTAGAATGTAAGAAAGTAAATTCTTGATTAATATGGGTAAAACTGAGAGTTGATGGAGAGAGATGGGTGATTATTGGTGCATATGCACCTGGGCATGAGAAGAAAGATCATGAGAGGCAAGTGTTTTGGAAGCAGCTGAATGAGTGTGTTAGTGGTTTTGATGCACGCGACCGGGTTATAGTGATGGGTGATTTGAATGCAAAGGTGAGTAATGTGGCAGTTGAGGGAATAATTGGTATACATGGGGTGTTCTGTGATGTAAATGGAAATGGTGTAGAGCTTGTAGATTTATGTGCTGAAAAAGGACTGGTGATTGGGAATACCTGGTTTAAAAAGCGAGATATACATAAGTATACGTATGTAAGTAGGAGAGATGGCCAGAGAGCATTATTGGATTACGTGTTAATTGACAGGCGCGCAAAAGAGAGACTTTTGGATGTAAATGTGCTGAGAGGTGCAACTGGAGGGATGTCTGATCATTATCTTGTGGAGGCTAAGGTGAAGATTTGTATGGGTTTTCAGAAAAGAAGAATGAATGTTGGGGTGAAGAGGGTGGTGAGAGTAAGTGAGCTTGGGAAGGAGACTTGTGTGAGGAAGTACCAGGAGAGACTGAGTACAGAATGGAAAACGGTGAGAACAATGGAAGTAAGGGGAGTGAGGGAGGAATGGGATGTATTTAGGGAATCAGTGATGGATTGCGCAAAAGATGCTTGTGGCATGAGAAGCGTGGGAGTTGGGTTGATTACAAAGGGAGTGAGTGGTGGGATGAAGTAAGATTATTAGTGAAAGAGAAGAGAGAGGCATTTGGACAATTTTTGCAGGGAAAAAATGCAACTGAGTGGGAGATGTATAAAAGAAAGAGACAGGAGGTCAAGAGAAAGGTGCAAGGGGTGAAAAAGAGGGCAAATGTGAGTTGGGGTGAGAGAGTATCATTAAATTTTAGGGAGAATAAAAAGATGTTCTGGAAGGAGGTAAATAAAGTGCGTAAGACTAGGGAGCAAATGGGAACTTCAGTGAAGGGCGCAAATGGGGAGGTGATAACAAGTAGTGGTAATGTGATAAGGAGATGGAGTGAGTATTTTGAAGGTTTGTTGAATGTGTTTGATGATAAGAGTGGCAGATATAGGGTGTCTTGGTTGAGGTGGTGTGCAAAGTGAGAGGGTTAGGGAAAATGATTTGGTAAACAGAGAAGAGGTAGTAAAAGCTTTGCGGATGATGAAAGCCGGCTAGGCAGCAGGTTTGGATGGTATTGCAGTGGAATTTATTAAAAAAGGGGGTGACTGTATTGTTGACTGGTTGGTAAGGTTATTTAATGTATGTATGACTCATGGTGAAGTGCCTGAGGATTGGCGGAATGCTTGCATAGTGCCATTGTACAAAGGCAAAGGGGATAAGAGTGAGTGCTCAAATTACAGAGGTATAAGTTTGTTGAGTATTCCTGGTAAATTATATGGGAGGGTACTGATTGAGAGGGTGAAGGCATGTACAGAGCATCAGATTGGGGAAGAGCAGTGTGGTTTCAGAAGTGGTAGAGGATGTGTGGATCAGGTGTTTGCTTTGAAGAATGTATGTGAGAAATACTTAAGAAAAGCAAATGGATTTGTATGTAGCTTTTATGGATCTGGAGAAGGCATATGATAGAGTTGATAGAGATGCTCTGTGGAAGGTATTAAGAATATATGGTGTTGGTGGCAAGTTGTTAGAAGCAGTGAAAAGTTTTTATCGAGGATGTAAGGCATGTGTACGTGTAGGAAGAGAGGAAAGTGATTGGTTCTCAGTGAATGTAGGTTTGCGGCAGGGGTGTGTGATGTCTCCATGGTTGTTTAATTTGTTTAAGGAAAATAAATAAATAAATATATTTTTCAATCTGTATACTTCCCACGTATTCCCTGCATGTTGCAGAAGGTGAGTAAGAGGAGCAGGAACTGGGAGCTTCTTACTTTTCAATTTCTAAGTGATGGAGTAAAAAGAGCCAAATAAGGACCACTTATCCTCCTCAAAGGCTTAAGTTGGGGTGTCTGTGTTTGGATGTAATCATGATAAGAGAGAGGCAGAGAGTATGTCTGAGGAATGGAACCTGGATGTTCTATTTCTTAGTAAAACTAAGCTCAAGGGTAAAGGGGAAGAATGGTTT
Organism: Panulirus ornatus; assembly: GCF_036320965.1. NCBI lineage: Eukaryota > Metazoa > Arthropoda > Malacostraca > Decapoda > Palinuridae > Panulirus > Panulirus ornatus. Next base: position 29,635,360 of record NC_092231.1, on the reverse strand, counting down.
GGGAATGCTTTTACTGAGTAGTTAGTTTGAGTGTAAGAACTGAGGAATCAGTACCACTTCTGCTGAAGGAAGAGTTGTGGGAATGTGTGAAATAATGTAAGGAAACGAGCACCAAACTGATATATAGGTATGAAAGGATAAAGGATCATGAGAAATGGGTGATTACTATTGATTATGCATCTTGGCATGAAAAAGGTGGGCATTTTTGGAGCAGCTGAGTGAATGTCAGTAGTTTTATACAAGAGATCAGGTATTTGCAATACGTGATTTGAATATGATAGTGAATATTGTGGCAGTTGAGGGTAAAATTTGGGGTGCATGGGATATTCAGTGATGGGAACAAAAATGGTGAGCAGCTTGCAGATTTCTATACTGAAGAGGGACTAGTGAGTGAGAATACCTAGTTTAAAAAGATGGACATACAAACATATATGTGCAGTAAGAAAGATGGCAAGTCAAATTTAGTGAATTATGTAGTACTGATGGGCATGCAAAAGAGACTCTTAGATGTCAATGCGCTGCTGATGGGATGTTTGATCATTATCTGGTGGAGGCAAGGGTGAAGATTTGTAGTCTTTCAGAAAAGAGATGATGTGAGTGAAAAGGGGGTGATGCAAGTAAGTGAGCTTGATAAAGAGGCATGCATGATAAGATATCATGAGAGAGAGAGCTTAGAATGGCAAATGTTGATAATAAATGAAGCTAAGGGAAAGGGTGAGGAATGGGAAGAGTTTATGGAAGCAGTATTGGTGGGTGGGGAAGAAGTGTGAGGTAAAGAGAAGGTGGGTGACTGAGATGGTTGTAACAAATAGGGAGCAACAGACTGGGGAAGAACAATGTGGTTTCAGAAGTGGAAGATGATGTATGGATCAGGCATGTCAAATACCTATGAGAAACAGAAAGGATTTTATGTGAAATTTATGAATCTGGAGAAAGCATATAGTAGGATTGATATAAGATGCTTTGTGGAAAGTGCTACAAATAAATGGAGTGGGAGGAAAGCTACAAGAAGCAGTGACAAGTCTTTATCCAAATAGTAAGACATGCACTGAGACTGGTGTGTGGTTCAAAGTGAGGGTGTGTTTACAGCAGAAGTGTGTGATATCACCAAGGTTGTTTAATGTTTATGGATGGAGTGAATGCAAGGGTCCTGGAGAGAAGAGCAGGTATAGATTTAGCTGGGGATGAGAGGGCCTGGAAGGTGATTCCGGTATTGTTTGTTGATGATATGGCAGCGGTGGCAGATTCAAGTGAGAAATTGCTGAAGCTTGTGTTTGAGTTGGAGAAAGTATGTGATAGGAGAATGATGGGACAAAATGTAAATAAAACTAAGGTTATTATGTACAGAAGTGATAAGAGACAGGTAATTTGAAATATGAGTCTGAATGCAGTTAGCTTAGGAAGTGGAGTATTTTAGATACCTGAGAGTGGATATGGCAACAAATGGAACCATGGTAGCTAAAGTAGCCCACAGGGTGGGTGAGGTGGGGAAAGGTCTTGAGTGCTTAAAGAAATGTGTGAAAGGAGAGGTCACTATCTTTAAGGGTAGAGATGGGTAAGTTTGATAGTATAATATAGGTAAATCACCAATTTTCTGGCACTTTTGATTCCAAAGCCTTGCCAGTTTAACCATTTAGCATGACAATCCATGATCACGTAATCATAATTCATCAACACACCTCTAACCCACTAATTATACATCTCCCATGTGCCTAAAGTAAACCATGGACTGCTAGAGATTTAAATTAAACAAATATCAAATGTAAACTAATTAAATGAATGAAATACAGGTACTTATACACCTGCTCAGGACTGAGGTGCTCGTCAGCTATGAGTTTCACAAATTCGTCCACATACTTGGCAGCTCCTTCCTGGTTTACAGACCTCTTTTCTCCGCACAATTTATTCATAGAAATTCCATGACGCTTCTTGAATCTTTGAAGCCATCCTTTACTATATTCACGCTCATGTTGTAATTCAACTTCTTTATGGAACACCTTAGCCTGGTCCATTTATCATGCTACCTGACATATCCACTCCATCACTCCGATGCTATCGAAACCATTCCATCATCATTCAATCATGCTCAGTACTCTTACCATCTTTCATACTTTTTCTAATCGTCATTTGCTACTTCGAATCACTGTCTGCAAAGAATTTCAATGTTGTCTCCCTTTGCTTCTTTATATCATAAACAGTTAATGAACCAATACTGTAGATGTCACACAGCTTACGCACTGAAACACCATGGTCCATTTTTTCAACAGTTCTACTTTATCATGGATCGATATGGACTGGTGTTTACATTTGCACCATGAATGACACTCTCATATGTCTTAGAAGCCATAGCTAGGGTTAAATCTAAGCAAAATAAGCTAGGAATCTCATAGAATTACAGTATCACCACCAACAAGTGCAGTGTAAAGAATGTAAATAAGAGTGATCTACACACAACTTCATCTGTGGCCGCAGTAATTTCAAGTTCCCTCATGTTATTTTGTCCAGACTAAAGGAGGTGCCAAACCATCAGTTGCCGGAAATTCGGAAGTTTACCTGTAGCCTCACTGGTGCTGTGTGGGAGTGAGACATGGGGCCTACACAAAAATGTAAAGGTTAGGGAGAGTGTGTTGGAAATTAAATGCTTGAAGACAATGTGTAGAGTAAAGAGAGTTGCTTAAATAATAAATAATAAGGAAAGAGATAGGTATGGTAGTACGAGAAGTATATCAAGGGTGTGCTTAAATGGTTTGGTCATACACAGAGAATGAAAAAAGAGTGGCTAAAACAGTATATATGTAAGAAGTAGAAGGAAGAAAGAAAAGGGGAGAAGTAGAAGGAAGAAAGAAAAGGGGATAACTATGGAGGAGGTAGAAGAATGAAGTGAATGATGCTTTTAAGATTAAGGTCCTGAACACGCAGGAGGGTATAAGGAGAGTGAAGAGAGAGCAAATTTGAATGATGTGGTTTTCAGGGGATGTTCTGCTGTCAGTGGACTGAACCAGGGCATATGAAGAAGTCATGGGGAAAACTCATTCAAGATGTGGGGCATGACTGTGGAAAGAGGGCTTTAGCTTCAGTGCATTATACATGACAGCTCAAGAGTTGGTGTTAGCAAATGTGGCCATTTCTTTGTCTGTTCTTGGTGCTGCCTTGCTAATGCAGGAAATGTCAACCATATGAGATAAAATTACATATATTTAGCAAATGAGCTTGGAAAAGACATGTGTGAAGACATAACAGGAGAAACTGAGTGTAGAATGGCAAAAGGAGAAAGCAAATAAAGCTAGGGGAGCAGGTGAGGAATGGAGGGTATTTCGGGAAACAGTGCAGGCAAGTGCAAAAGAAGTGTGTGGCAAGCAGAGATTGGGAGACGGGGAGGTGAAAAAGGGTAGAGAGTGGTGGGATGAGGAAGTAAAGTTAATAGTGAAAGAGAAAAGAGAGATGTATGGGTGGTACTTTTAGAGAAATAGTGCCAGTGATTGGGAGATGTACAAGAGAAAGCAGCAAGTCAAGAGGAGGGAGCAGGGGCTAAAAAAGGGGTGTAAGTGGGTTTGCAACAAGGTTTGTGTCACAGTGGCAGCTTAATGGTGGTATATGCAACAGTCAAAGAGGGAGGAGCAAGTATGCAGTTTGCTGGGGGTGGGGAGGCCGGGGACATGAGTCAGTCACTCTCATTATGACCATCTACTGAGAAACTGCAGAAGCTGGGAGAGAGTGCAAAAGGCAAAAGTTGAGTGAATGTGAGTAAAGGCATGGTTCTTAGGTTTAGAAAAGAGATGGGCCATTTGGAGTGCACACCTTTCACCCTACTGCATGTTCAGGCCCCAGTCACTAAAAATCTTTTTCACTTCATCCTTCCACCTCCAATTTGGTCTCCCACTTCTCCTCGTTCCCTCCACCTCCAACACATATATCCTCTTAGTCAATCTTTCCTCACTCATTCTCTCCATGTGATCAAACCATTTCAAAACACCCTCTTCTGCTCTCTCAACCACACTCTTTTTATTACCACACTTCTCTCTTACCCTTTCATTACTTACTCGGTCAACCCACCTCACACCACATATTGTCCTCAAACATCTCATTTCTAACAAATCCAGCACATCCACACTCCTCCGCACAACTCTATCTATATCCCATGCCTCGCAACCACATAACATTGTTGGAACCACTATTCCTTCAAACATACCTATCTTTGCTTTCCGAGATAATTCGCTGCCATATCCACTCCCAGATATCTAAAACACTTTACTTCCTCCAGTTTTTCTCCATTCAAACCTACCTCCCAATTGACTTGTCCCTCAACCCTACTGTACCTAATAACCTTGCTCTTATTCACAATTACTCTCAGCTTTCTTCCTTCACACACTTTACCAAATTCAGTCACCAGCTTCTGCAGTTTCTCACACGAATCAGCCACCAGCGCTCTATCATCAGCGAACAACAAGTGACTCACTTCCCAAGCCCTCTCATCCACAACAGACTGCATACTTGCCCCTCTCTCCAAAACTCTTGCATTCACCTTCCAAACAACCCCATCCATAAACAAATTAAACAACCATGGAGACATCACGCACCCCTGCCAAAAACCAACATTCACTGAGAACCAATCACTTTCCTCTCTTCCTACTCGTACACAAGCTTTATATCCTAGATAAAAACTTTTCACTGCTTCTAACAACTTGTCTCCCACACCATATATTCTTTATACCTTCCACAGAGCATCTCTATCAACTCTGTCATATGCCTTCTCCAGATCCATAAATGCTACATACAAATCCATTTGCTTTTCTAAGTATTTCTCACATACATTCTTCAAAGCAAACACCTGATCCACACATCCTCTACCACTTCTGAAACCATACTCCTCTTCCCAAATCTGATGCTCTGTACATGTCTCTGTAATTTGAGCACTCACCTTTATCCCCTTTGCCTTTGTACAATGGCACTATGCAAGCATTCCACCAATGAGTCATATATACATTAAATGACCTTACCAACCAGTCAACAACACAGTCACCCCCTTTTTTAATAAATTCCACTGCAATACCATCCAAACCCAGTGCCTTGCCGGCTTTCATCTTCCGCAAAGCTTTTACTACCTCCTCTCTGTTTACCAAATAATTCTCGCTAACCCTCTCATTAGAGATATGTATAGTAAATCCAAGGCAGCTACCTCCAGTAAAACTACCAACTCAAATGACCCTGGTGACCCACAACCTTCTATCTCATAGGGTACTAATTAATTTCAACTTTAAAAATTAATAAAACATGCTAAAGAGGCCTATAAAAACAGATTGTTCTAGATTTAATGCATGTGATTAAGTTTGCTAAGCAAAATGCAAAGGAATCTGCTTCTAGGAGAGTGAAAAAAATGTGTCATTCACTGGTGACCAATTAAAGGGATAAGATATCCAAAAATTAAATGATGAATACCTAATTAGCATCATGAACATCTTAAGTAATGAGGAGAAATACAGAGCAAAACTTTAAGAAAAGCTCAAAAAACACTTGTATGAACTGATAGATGAGAGTTAGTAGTGCTCAACAGCCAGGATATCCATCTCTCTAGATCCAGATAAGGATTGGGTAGAGAAGTGCAAAATATTAAGAGCAAACTGCCACAAGTGATGATACAAATGATTCACACACATAATACAAGGGCCAAGAACAAGCATCAGGAAACTTGTCAAAAAATAAGCATGTCTTTAAAAAATATTATAAAGCATTCCATGGAAGCACATTGGGTAGAAATTAATGATTTCTTTAAGATGAGTGCTACAGCTGCTCCTTTCCTTCCCTACCATCTGTAAGTTCTAAAGCTGCTCCTTTCTCACAAGCCATAGGTAGTAAAAAAACTTCATGATCAGTTTCATCTATCATGTAGTGAACGCAAAATGAGTGGAATGTTAAACAAAAAATATGCTTGTTATTATGGATGATGACAAGTTGATGTAATTACTGCAAGAATTATAATACTGTACAGTAATGCAAGCTTAAGTACTGCTGTATAAAATAAATGTCTGGTGGTGGTGCTTTCCAGCTGTGAACATGGGTGTGGGGCAGCCTGAGGGTGAAGCCAGGGTGATGACAGCAGGTCATGTCATAACACAAATACTCTTTACAGCTTTACTAACTGCTTCTGAGAGGTGAATTTGCTAATCACTTGAACATTCAATAATTCACAGGTAAAATCAGGTATGTTATTTGAAAAATAAACAGATATAAACACTAAGTTTGCTTTTCATGCACAACTGTCATAAGTGGTGGGAAGTGAGAAAACAAAAAAATTTCTGTATTCAATCAATCCTCTTTTAAGGCACAACAGGAGCCCACACTGTGATATCTTGACTTACAATGTTTTGGAGTTAAGACATTTCAGAATAAAGGAACACTGTATTGCCATGAGACACATATGGCAATTTGAAAAAACAGAAATACGATAAAAAACTTTTCTAATTTCTATAACAATCACCTGCCCACCTCCCAAATGCATGCCAGCACTACTTCTCTAGATATCTCTCATTCTTCACCCACTCCCCTAGGTCCATTTACTCTTAACTTCTGCCATTCTGCACTCAAGTCTCTCTTCACACAAGCCTCTTTTCCATGCTCACTTACTTTCATCATCCTCTCACCCATACATTTTCCTCATTACCAAAATCCTCTAAAAATATTCAAACTCACCTCCACCAAGCAATGATCAGACATCCCACCAGCTGCCCCTCAGCACATGAGTCTCTCTTCTGCATGCCTATCAATCAGTTCACAATCCAATAATGCCTGCACACCATCTTTCTTGCTTCATGTGTACTTATGTATGTCCCTCTTTTTAACCAGGTATCTCCAATCAAGTCCTGCATGCAACTCGACAAGCTGTTTACCATTTCCAGTCATAACATTGAATACTCATGCCCTCCAATTATACCCTCAAATGCCACATTATCTACTTTGCATTCAAATCACCAAACATTAATATCCAATCTCACATCAAAACTCATTCAGATCCTCCTAAAACACATCTCCTTTCATTAGACTTCTCATAGTCCACCTTAATATTTACTCCTACAGTCTGGGGCTCATATTCTTACAACTCCTTCAGCAGCAGTGCTACCTCCTTCCTTAGCTATCGCCCTAACACAAACCTCAGACTTCACTCCTAAGACATTCCCAAACCATTCTTACCCCTTACACTTTAGCATTCTTTTTCACTCAAGAGCTAGAGCAACCAGGTTCCTTCCCTAAAACTTACAGCCTATCTCTCCCTTCCTTTTATCTTTGTTAAATCCATGTTAAACCCATACATATTCAGACACCCCAGCCTGAGCCTGTGAGGAGGATGAGCATTCCCTGCTTACCTACTTCTGTTCCAACTTTTAGAAACAAATACAAGAAGGGGAGGTTTTCCATTTCCCAATCCTGTCCCTCTTGGTCACCTTCAAAACATGAACAAAATATGTGGAAATTAATCTTTCCTTCCTATCCCCAGGGATGAAGAACCTGCCATTTGGGGGACAATGTGCATTTTCTTCAATAATACAGGACATCAAGAAATAATCCAGGGAAAAAAAATTATATGGGGTAACCATTTTTCTGAAAGAATGCACAATTAAAGCAATAAAACATGAGAAAACTGATCTCTAAGTTGTACACTTCTGATAAGTTCAATGTGAGATTGCAGAATTACCTACCTCTGTAAAAATCTATTACTAAACAATATTCTTTTTTCCTTAACCACTATTATGGTCCTTCCAGCATTGATCTAGACATAACCAAGCAGCACTGTCATTATAATGAGAAACATAGCATAAAAAGACTTTTGTTTCAGCTATATTACAGTTCTTTTACTCATTCAATCAGTGAGTGCAATGTCTGTACAACATCCTACCTTAATACAGCAACTATAACATCACAGCAAATCTGCATGATCCACTGCTAATATTCAAAATCAACCTTGAGACAGTTTTAAGGCAATGACAGCAGCAGTCATAATGATGGAAGTGCTTGCAATACTGTCATAGTAATGCTGGTTGAAGTTGCAGAGGTGGGAGAAAAACATATCACACGATCCAAACATCTAACTAAATATCATTCTACATTTGTAACTGCTCTTGGGTACATTTAACATAAAACAGAATTGTCGCCTCTCAAAAGACAGAAGCATATGGTTACTTGATTCATTACTCATCTGCTGGAACTTACAATAGCTTAATCACTTACGAATCACTTATTACAAGAAGCTCTATCTCATTACTATTCTTAATAACAACATTAAATATCTCACCCGGCATCTCCACGCTAAGTAAGGCTGGAGTGTAATTGCGTGGTCCACCAACAGCTGGGGACGGATTTTTGCAAATAAATATAGAGTCTTGTGACATGCCAGAATACGCTGTGTTGTTGTTCTTGGCTGTTCTGTTGGATGATTTTCCTGGCCATCTTCTTCAAGTACCAGGATATGCCTCACCAAGCAATCAACTATCTGTTTGCACGCTGTCACAAGGGACTTTGGAGGCTCAGTGTTGATCTTTGTCACATCATCTTTATCTTCCCTTGGTTTAAACATCTGTATGAGAAATAATGCAAAAGAAAAACCTCATTTCATCTTTATAATTCACTGTACTGTAGTTGTCTAGAATGTAAACAAAATGGATTGGCTTTAAGAGAATATATTTGTATGTGGAAAAATCACATATTCAAGCATCACATTACAAGGTGGAATGGTGAAAGTGTATGGCTTAGGAAATTACAAGGGAAAAAATAAAGTGCCTTGTAGAATTATACCAAATTGGCTGATGAATGAAATTTACAAATACTAAAAATGATGTTTAATATGAGTTCTGTGTGAATAACCAAACCAAAATATCCCATTTAACAATGAAAAATCCAGATCTAATTATGTGGTGGATCAACTGCTTGCCAAAGTGCAGTTTCTATGGTAAAGTTTACAAAACTAAGGTTTCCAACAGTAAAAGTTAGAAAATGGCTGAGATACTTAAATCCCGTGGTTTGAATGGAAAAAGTAACACTATATACCCTCTCACCTGTAATGGCAAGAACATTTAATGTAAACCTTAGCTCAACAAAAGTACAACAGCAATGGCATTCCTACTCTTGCATCTGGTAAAGATTTTGTGCATATCTATTTCCCATAAGGGTCCCTGAGAGAGAGAGAGAGAGAGAGAGAGAGAGAGAGAGAGAGAGAGAGAGAGAGAGAGAGAGAGAGAGAGAGAGAGAGAGAGAGAGAGAGAGAGAGAGAGAGAGAGAGAGAGAGAGAGAAAGAGAAAGACAGAGAGAGAGAGAGAGAGAGAGAGAGAGAGAGAGAGAGAGAGAGAGAGGGGGGGGGGGAAACACCCCCCTAAGAATCAATCCCATACGGATCCTAAAACTGGTTAATTCCCAAGATTCTGATTGCAGGATCTCAAGGCACTCCTGATTTCATATTTTTCATTCTAATTTTTGCTTTGTATAATTCTAAGGGAAGCTTCAAAAATCCCCAAGAAAACTAATTGAAACTGTCCACGTAGATATGTTTACATAATGGAACAATATCACACATTTCCCAACTTTCTGACTGTAATAGCATGCATAAATCCATATTTGTAAGTTTAAAAACTCAAGAGTTTGGATGATAAGTTCCTGACTTCAAGTATGGTAATATAATAACCCCTGTAGTAATCAAAACCTGAGGACCTGCATAACTGAAAAAGCCCAGCACCAATAATGTCTTGTGAATATCAAGGTCAATAATCAACCGGCTTTCAAGCCACACCAGATTTCAGGATGTCTAGATAATTTTGGACACTCTGTAGTAGTCTTCAAGGGGCTCTTTACCAAAAGAGCCCACTGTTACAATTACAATGGATGGTTAAACCAAATGAAAGTTAACTAAACATCAAATGAGTGAGTAATTACAGTACTCTACTTCCAGTAACAAGGAAAAGATGGACTCCTTGCCAAAGGTAATACTTTTAATTTCGTGTAACCTATGCAGTTGGAAAACAAAAATACTTAGAAAACCAGATGGATTTGCATGCAGCATTTATGAATCTGGAGAAGGCATATGACATGGTTGATAGAGAAGCTTTGTGGAAGGTTTTAAGAGTATATGGTGTGGGAGAAAATATGCTAGAAGCAGTGAAAAGTTTAACCAAGGATGTAAGGCATGTGTATGAGAAGGAAAAGAGGAAAGTGATTGACTCAGTCTATAGGTGTCATGTATAATGCACTGAAACCACAGCTCCCTTTCCACATCCTGGCCCCATAAAACTCTCCATAGTTTACCCCAGACGCTTCACATGCCCTGGTTCAATCCACTGACAGCATGTTGATCCCGATATACCACATCGTTCCAATTCACTCTATTCCTTGCACACCTTTCACCCTCCTGCATGCTCAGGCCCTGATCCCTCAAAATCTTTTTCACTCAATCCTTCCACTTCTCCTCGTTCCCTCCACCTCTGACACATATATCCTCTTTGTCAATCTTTCCTCACTCATTCTCTCCATGTGAACAAAACATTTCAATACACCTTCTTCTGCTCTCTCAACCACACTCTTTTAATTACCATACATCTCTCTTACCTTTTCATTACATACTCGATCAAACCACCTCACACCACATATTGTCCTCAGACATCTCATTTCCAACACATCCACCCTCCTCTGCACAACCTATCTATAGCCCATGCCTCGCAACCATATAATATTAGTGGAATCACTTTTCCTTCAAACATACCCATTTTTGCTTTCCAAGATAATGTTCTCGACTTCCACACATTTTTCAATGCTCCCAGAATTTTTGCCCCCTTCCCCACCCTGTGACTCACTTCTGCTTCCATGGTTACATCCGCTGCCAAATCCACTCCCAGATATCTAAAACACTTTACTTCCTCCAGTTTTTCTCCATTCAAACTTACCTCCCAAATGACTTGTCCCTCAACCCTACTGTACCTAATAACCTTGCTCTTATTCACATTTACTCTCAGCTTTCTTCTTTCACACACTTTACCAAACTCAGTCACTAGCTTCTGCAGTTTCCCACACGAATCAGCTACCAGTGCTGTATCATCAGCGAACAACAACTGACTCACTTCCCAAGCTCTCCCATCCACAACAGACTTCATACTTGCCCCTCTTTCCAAAACTCTTGCATTCACCTCCCTAACAACCCCATCCATAAACAAATTAAACAACCATGGAGACATCACACACCCCTGCTGCAAACCAGCATTCACTGGAAACCAATCACTTTCCTCTCTTCCTACACATACACATGCCTTACATCCTCAATAAATTTTTTCACTGCTTCTAACAACTTGCCCCCCACACCATATATTCTTAATACCTTCCACAGAGCATCTCTATGCCTTCTCCAGATCCGTAAATGCTACATACAAATCCATTTGCTTTCCTAAGTATTTCTCACATACATTCTTCAAAGTAAACACCTGATCCACACATCTTCTACCACTTCTGAAACCACACTGCTCCTCCCCAATCTGATGCTCTGTACATGCCTTCACCCTCTCATTCAATATCCTCCCATATAATTTACCAGGAATACTCAACAAACTTATACCTCTGTAATTTGAGCACTCACTTTTATCCCCTTTGCCTTTGCACAATGGCACTATGTAAGCACTCCTCTAATCCTCAGGCACCTCACCATGAGTCATACATACATTAGATAACCTTACCAACCAGTCAACAATGCAGTCACCCCCTTTTTTAATAAATTCCACTGCAATACCATCCAAACCCGCTGCCTTGCCAGCTTTCATTTTCCACAAAGCTTTTACTACCTCTTCTCTGTTTACCAAATCATTCTCCCTAACCCTCTCACTTTGCACACCACCGCGACCAAAACACCCTATATCTGCCACTCTATCATCAAACACATTCAACAAACCTTCAAAATACTCACTCCATCTCCTTCTCACATCACAACTACTTGTTATCACCTCCCTATTAGCCCCTTTCACTGAAGGTCCCATTTGTTCCCTTGTCTTATGAACTTTATTTACCTCCTTCCAAAACATCTTTTTATTCTCCCTAAAATATAATGATACTCTCTCACCCCAACTCTCATTTGCCCTCTTTTTCACCTCTTGCACCTTTCTCTTGACCTCCTGCCTCGTTCTTTTCTACATCTCCCAGTCATTTGCACTAATTCCCTGCATAAATCGTCCAAATGCCTCTCTCTTTTCTTTCACTAACCATCATACTTCTTCATCCCACCACTCATTACTCTTTCTAATTTGCCCATCCACGCTTCTCGTGCCACAAGCATCTTATGTGCAAGCCATCACTGCTTCCCTGATTACATCCCATTCCTTCCCAGTTCCCTTACATCCTTAGCTCTCACCTTTTTCCATTCTGCACTCAGTCTCTCCTGGGACTTCCTCACACATGTCTCCTTCCCAAGCTCAATTACTCTCACCATTCTCTCCAACCTCACATTCTCTCTCCTTTTCTGAAAACCTCTACAAATCTTCACCTTCACCTCCACCAGATAATTCTTTCATAATGATTTGGTTGTATTAGTAACTAAGACAGATTCAAAGACGTTATGGGTAGCATAATCAGAAGAGAGTACAAAGTGACTGGATTATTAAGGTCTACAGGGTGATCATATTCACAGCATTGTTTGGCAATAACATTTTTGTGGTCATCCTTGTGTACCAAATGATGGTGCCAAAAGCATCTCTCAGTTACAGTTTTGCTGGTCTGGCCAATGTACATATCTTTACATGCCTCACATTTGATGGTGTAAACACTCCCAAGTGTTGGATGATTTTCCTACATTTAATCAAGGTCATATTGATAATGTTATTGTACTGGAAGGCAACATTAGAAGCACTGTTTTTTAATACCTGTCTGACATTAACTAAGTTGGGAGAATAAAGCAACACTAAAACATTTAGAACTATCACCATTTTTCATATCTTTGTTACTAGATGCATAAAATGCCTTCCTCGGGCTGGGTAGATTATTTGTATCTGGATTGCCATAATGCATTTGATGCTGTACTGTACGGGAGGCTGATTAAGAAGTTGAATCACTAGGCAGGAATTTTTTGGGAAAACTCCTCTAATGGACAGAACATCATCTCAGTGGATGGGAACAAGGAACACATGTCAGGGGAACCTTTTCCATTCTTTCCCTTTTTTATGGTGACCAACATGGTATGGGCAAAACATGCCCCACTCGAGGCCATCTCAAGGGAAAGAAAAAAGTGAAAGGAAAAGAAAGTAGAAACTAATCATGGCTCTGCAAATGCTTGAGGACCTGACTCTTAAAGGAAGAAAGGTTATACTGAAGAAAGAAAGACAAAAAAGAGAGAGAATTCCACAGCTTAGCTGTTTGAGGGAAGAAGGAAGTATTATAAAGGCCAATCTTTAAGTGACTGGACTCCGCACAGGATGCAGCAACCTAATGTGCATCATGGGCCAAAACCTTGGGCGTTTGGACATATGCAGTCAACTTATGAGAACAATGGCCAATATCTACATAATAGAGAGAGCAGCTACAATGGAGCATATGGAAAGAGGACTTAAAAAGAGATGTGATGCCAAGAGAATTAATGAGATGGAAAGCTTCTGATTAACACAGAGGTGGAGGATGAAACACCTAAGATGTGTGAGCAGTATTCCACTCCTGGGTGAACAAAACCCCTGTAGATATGAAATATCTGCTCACTAGAAAAATAATTACAGCACCTATACAACACTCCTAGCTTTTAAGAAGTAGACTTTATATTGCTCATTATAGATTTCCAAGACATAGTGGGGGATATGGTTATGCCAACCATGTTTATATCATTAGAAGGTTGAAATGTGGTATTGTGAAATTTAAGTGGGGGAAACAAACTAGGTAGAAATATAAGGAGGAATTGCATTTAAGCACCATCAAATTTTACAAAGTCACTGTTTCACCATTCTAAAATCCTGCATAGTTCCAAACTGATAGGAACATTAATCAGTAGGAGAAAGAGAATGAGTATCAAAGGGAGGATGGGAGGAAATGCAATTCATAGTATATAAGGAGGAATCATCAGCATAAGAATGCACAAAATTATATGTACAAGAAAGATCATTTATTGAAAGAATAAAGAGAGTGGGTGATAGGATAGAGCCCTTGGGAAGTCGCTCTATGTACTACTTCTGCGATGGAATGGTCATAGAGGAAGCTATGCATTAGAAAACAGAGAGAAGCAACAAAAAGAAAGGAAATGAGTCTAGAAGGCAAAGACAAGCCATATTCCGTCAAATGCTTGAGAAATCTTCAGGGCAATGAAAAAAGTTTCACCAAAATCCCTAAGAAAGGAGGACCAGACATGAGTCATACTTAACACAAGATAACCAGTATACCAGGCTGTGTTAGATCCACACTAGTAATCTGAAAGAAGGGAATGGCATTCTAATTGTTTGAGACAGTGAGAGTTTAGTAGATTTTCAAACACTTTGGAGAGAGCAGAAGTGAGAGTAATGGGGTGCTAGATGGAGGAGTTTGAGCAATCTTCTTTTTTAGGAATGGGCTATACAAAGGAATACTTCCAAGCATAAGGGAAAGTCGGTTTTCAAATGACAAAAACTTGGTGAGCAAGGATTGGTACTAGATCTGAAGTACACCCCCTTAGAACTTAAGGGATGCCATTTGAGCCATATGTCTTGTCCATCCAAAGGGAGAGAGTACCAGGAAGACCCTGCACGAAAAGAAAGCAGATGATGACATAGCCTCAAAGGAAAGAGATGAGGATGAATGATTAAAAGGTGAATAATCTAAAGTTGAGTTAGGAAAAAAAAGAAAAAAAGGGTCCCAAAGAGGATGACTATCATTTGGAGAGTTAAAGCCAAGTTGAAAATAATAATAAGTACCAAAGAGAGTGACTAACATTTGGAGAGTCAGGTCGAAAAAGAGGAAGAAAAGGTGAATGACAGATAATGGAGATGCTTTTATGTATTTTCCTAAAGAACATCATTTACATGAATAATTATAATCAGCCACACAGGATGGTACTACTGTCCTGAATCAGGAGCATTAAAAACCCAGAACCATCTTACAACTTTCTTGATAGGACTGCTGGCTCTGCTTCCTGCCATCTTATCTCTACATGCATCATACACCTACTCACATCTCACTTCTTTCTTTGCACAAGTTATTTTGCCATCTCTTCAAGGCACAATTATTTTTAAATGTAGTCATGATAGAGTCCAATAAACCTATGGCCCCTTGTCCCCATTATCTTGCTGATCCTACTTTCTGTCACAGCAAAATGGAACTTATGGACCAGCCCTGCAATCTTATCCTTACAAGTGCCATAAACAACTCATATCTCGCACTTTGTTTCGCATAAGTTCTTTCTTCACATAAGTTCTCTTGCCATCGATTGTCTGCACAACTGTCTTTAAATGTAATCATGATAGAGTCAAACAAACCTATAGCCCATAGTCCCCAGCATCATGGGGTCCTAAAAATGTCTGGGTTTCTACCCGACTCTACTGCTAATGAGAGGCAAGGTTAAGACAGTAGCAGTATCAGCCCCTTCCACAAATCTTCCCTCTTTAACAGACCTGCCTCTTTTTCTATTCACTACATCAACATCCACAGTCTCTCTAGTATCCTCTCTTCTGTCTTACACCATCATTCGAGAACCCCCAATTATCTTACTTCTCTCCGAGACCCAACTTTCTAATGATGTTCTTGCTAGCCCCTTTCTCATATCCAACAATAACCACACACAACTCCAGTTGAAATGGTGGTGCGCATACTCATTCCAGCACCAACATAACAGTGCCATGTCTCAAGGACCTTGAGTTCCCAAAATTTGATGTCATCTGGTACAAAGTCTTCTTCCTAATTACCACAGTTTCTCACTGTTTCATATACTGCTCTCCTAATTCTACAAATCTTATATCTTTCTTTGACTATCTAAACTCCTACCTTGAGGCCATGACATCTAATCTGCAAGTCAGGATCCTTTACTTACAGGATTTCAATGTTCACCATAGGGAATGCTTGAACTCCTCCCAAATGGACGGTGGGAGCAATTAAGCCCCCATGTTCTCCATTCTCAATGATCTAGAACAAATTATAATCCACCCCACCTATATTCCTATTCACTGTGACCACTCTCCTAATATTCTGAGTCTATTTTTCAACTCTACCCATTTGCCCTATAGCTACACAATCTCACCCCCAACTGGTTCATCTGACCAGACTCTCATAAATGTGTCTACTTTAATGGCATCTCACTCTCGAACCGCCCATTCTAAATGTAAATATCTTATTTATTTATTTATTTTACTTTGTCGCTGTCTCCCGCGTTTGCGAGGTAGCACAAGGAAACAGACGAAAGAAATGGCCCAACCCACCCCCATACACAATGTATATACATACATGTCCACACACGCAAATATACATACCTATACATCTCAATGTACACATATATATACACACACAGCCACATACATATATACCCATGCACACAATTCACACTGTCTGCCTTTATTCATTCCAATCGCCACCTCGCCATACATGGAATACCATCCACCTCCCTCCTCATGTGTGCGAGGTAGCACTAGGAAAAGACAACAAAGGCCCCATTCGTTCACACTCAGCCTCTAGCTGTCATGCAATAATGCCCGAAATCACAGCTCCCTTTCCACATCCAGGCCCCACACAACTTTCCATGGTTTACCTCAGACGCTTCACATGCCCTGATTCAATCCACTGACAGCACGTCAACCCCGGTATACCATATCAATCCAATTTACTCTATTCCTTGCCCTCCTTTCACCCTCCTGCATGTTCAGGCCCCGATCACACAAAATCTTTTTCACTCCATCTTTCCACCTCCAATTTGGTCTCCCACTTCTCCTCGTTCCCTCCACCTCCGACACATATATCCTCTTGGTCAATCTTTCCTCACTCATCCTCTCCATGTGCCCAAACCATTTCAAAACACCCTCTTCTGCTCTCTCAACCACGCTCTTTTTATTTCCACACATCTCTCTTACCCTTACATTACTTACTCGATCAAACCATCTCACACCACACATTGTCCTCAAACATCTCATTTCCAGCACATCCACCCTCCTGCGCACAACTCTATCCATAGCCCACGCCTCGCAACCATACAACATTGTTGGAACCACTATTCCTTCAAACATACCCATTTTTGATTTCCGAGATAATGTTCTCGACTTCCACACATTCTTCAAGGCTCCCAGGATTTTCGCCCCTTCCCCCACCCTATGATTCACTTCCGCTTCCATGGTTCCATCCGCTGCCAGATCCACTCCCAGATATCTAAAACACTTTACTTCCTCCAGTTTTTCTCCATTCAAACTTATCTCCCAATTGACTTGACCCTCAACCCTACTGTACCTAATAACCTTGCTCTTGTTTACGTTTACTCTTAACTTTCTTCTTTCACACACTTTACCAAACTCAGTCACCAGCTTCTGCAGTTTCTCACATGAATCAGCCACCAGCGCTGTATCATCAGCGAACAACAACTGACTCACTTCCCAAGCTCTCTCATCCCCAACAGATTTCATACTTGCCCCTCTTTCCAAAACTCTTGCATTCACCTCCCTAACAACCCCATCCATAAACAAATTAAACAACCATGGAGACATCACACACCCCTGCCGCAAACCTACATTAACTGAGAACCAATCACTTTCCTCTCTTCCTACACGTACACATGCCTTACATCCTCGATAAAAACTTTTCACTGCTTCTAACAACTTGCCTCCCACACCATATATTCTTAATACCTTCCACAGAGCATCTCTATCAACTCTAACATATGCCTTCTCCAGATCCATAAATGCTACATACAAATCCATTTGTTTTTCTAAGTATTTCTCACATACATTCTTCAAAGCAAACACCTGATCCACACATCCTCTACCACTTCTGAAACCACACTGCTCTTCCCCAATCTGATGCTCTGTACATGCCTTCACCCTCTCAATCAATACCCTCCCATATAATTTACCAGGAATACTCAACAAACTTATACCTCTGTAATTTGAGCACTCACTCTTATCCCCTTTGCCTTTGTACAATGGCACTATGCACGCATTCCACCAATCCTCAGGCACCTCACCATGAGTCATTTTTTTTTCTTTTTTATTTTGCTTTGTCGCTGTCTCCCGCGTTTGCGAGGTAGCGCAAGGAAACAGGTGAAAGAAATGGCCCAACCCACCCCCATACACATGTATATACATACGTCCACACACGCAAATATACATACCTACACAGCTTTCTATGGTTTACCCCAGACGCTTCACATGCCCCGATTCAATCCACTGACAGCACGTCAACCCCGGTATACCACATCGCTCCAATTCACTCTATTCCTTGCCCTCCTTTCACCCTCCTGCATGTTCAGGCCCCGATCACACAAAATCTTTTTCACTCCATCTTTCCACCTCCAATTTGGTCTCCCACTTCTCCTCGTTCCCTCCACCTCCGACACATATATCCTCTTGGTCAATCTTTCCTCACTCATTCTCTCCATGTGCCCAAACCATTTCAAAACACCCTCTTCTGCTCTCTCAACCACGCTCTTTTTATTTCCACACATCTCTCTTACCCTTACATTACTTACTCGATCAAACCACCTCACACCACACATTGTCCTCAAACATCTCATTTCCAGCACATCCATCCTCCTGCGCACAACTCTATCCATAGCCCACGCCTCGCAACCATACAACATTGTTGGAACCACTATTCCTTCAAACAAACCCATTTTTGCTTTCCGAGATAATGTTCTCGACTTCCACACATTCTTTAAGGCTCCCAGAATTTTCGCCCCCTCCCCCACCCTATGATCCACTTCCGCTTCCATGGTTCCATCCACTGTCAGATCCACTCCCAGATATCTAAAACACTTCACTTCCTCCAGTTTTTCTCCATTCAAACTCATCTCCTAATTGACTTGACCCTCAACCCTACTGTACCTAATAACCTTGCTCTTATTCACATTTACTCTTAACTTTCTTCTTTCACACACTTTACCAAACTCAGTCACCAGCTTCTGCAGTTTCTCACATGAATCAGCCACCAGCGCTGTATCATCAGCGAACAACAACTGACTCACTTCCCAAGCTCTCTCATCCCCAACAGACTTCATACTTGCCCCTCTTTCCAAAACTCTTGCATTCACCTCCCTAACAACCCCATCCATAAACAAATTAAACAACCATGGAGACATCACACACCCCTGCCGCAAACCTACATTCACTGAGAACCAATCACTTTCCTCTCTTCCTACACGTACACATGCCTTACATCCTCGATAAAAACTTTTCACTGCTTCTAACAACTTGCCTCCCACACCATATATTCTTAATACCTTCCACAGAGCATCTCTATCAACTCTATCATATGCCTTCTCCAGATCCATAAATGCTACATACAAATCCATTTGCTTTTCTAAGTATTTCTCACATACATTCTTCAAAGCAAACACCTGATCCACACATCCTCTACCACTTCTGAAACCACACTGCTCTTCCCCAATCTGAGTCATACATACATTAAATAACCTTACCAACCAGTCAACAATACAGTCACCCCCTTTTTTTATAAATTCCACTGCAATACCATCCAAACCTGCTCCCTTGCCGGCTTTCATCTTCCGCAAAGCTTTTACTACCTCTTCTCTGTTTATCAAATCATTTTCCCTAACCCTCTCACTTTGCACACCACCTTGACCAAAACACCCTAAATCTGCCACTTTATCATCAAACACATTCAACAAACCTTCAAAATACTCACTCCATCTCCTTCTCACATCACCACTACTTGTTATCACCTCCCCATTTGCGCCTTTCACTGAAGTTCCTATTTGCTCCCTTGTCTTACGCACTTTATTTATCTCCTTCCAGAATATCTTTTTATTCTCCCTAAAATCTAATGATACTCTCTCACCCCAACTCTCATTTGCCCTCTTTTTCACCTTTTGCACCTTTCTCTTGACCTCCTGTCTCTTTCTTTTATACATCTCACACTCAATTGCATTTTTCCCTGCAAAAATCGTCCAAATGCCTCTCTCTTCTCTTTCACTAATAATCTTACTTCTTCATCCCACCACTCACTACCCTTTCTAATCAACCCACCTCCCACTCTTCTCATGCCACAAGCATCTTTTGCGCAATCCATCACTGATTCCCTAAATACATCCCATTCCTCCCCCACTCCCCTTACTTCCATTGTTCTCACCTTTTTCCATTCTGTACTCAGTCTCTCCTGGTACTTCCTCACACAAGTCTCCTTCCCAAGCTCACTTACTCTCACCACCCTCTTCACCCCAACATTCACTCTTCTTTTCTGAAAACCCATACAAATCTTCACCTTAGCCTCCACAAGATAATGATCAGACATCCCTCCAGTTGCACCTCTCAGTACATAACATCCAAAAGTCTCTCTTTCGCGCGCCTGTCAATTAACACGTAATCCAATAACGCTCTCTGGCCATCTCTCCTACTTACATACGTACACTTATGTATATCTCGCTTTTTAAACCAGGTATTAAATCTAAACAAAGCTGACAGGAATAATTCATAAAAATCCTTTTCTGATTTTCCTTAAGTAAATCACTGTCTCGGACGTGGTGATGCTTGTCTCCACCTAAACACAGCAGACACTACTGATGTGTGAATGGAAGCAGTTACCACCCCTTCCTCCAAGATGACCACTTCCAGTCTATGGTTCAATCATTTCTGTTCTAAGGCAAGTCAGGCAAGAGATCAGGCACATCAGGCTTGGGAGAAACCCTCCTTCCTCTGACTCCCATTCAGCATTTATGACAGCCCATAATCACCGAAGTACCTCATTCAGGAGGCAAAGCATTTCTTTCTTCAAAGGAAGTGCTTTAACCTCTCCTCTTCATCCACTGATAGGTGTGTCTGTTCTTTGGCTAAAGGAATCATTAACAACTTGATTGCTCTACCTTTCTTTCATTTTTCCATTCTGATGGGATTATAGCTGTGTCTCCAATAGAGAAAGCAACTCTCTATGGTACTTGTTCCTCCTCTAACTCTTCCTTGGAAGACTAACACTCCTTCAGCCCCTGTTGCTCCTTTTACTAATCCTATGCCCCTCCCATAACCTCTTTTCAAATTGTCAGAAAAGCACTCCTCTATCTGGACACAAACAAAGCTTATAGGCCTGATGGCATTCATTCCCACATACTGAAAGAATGTGCCACCTTTACTTGCATTTAAGCTTGCTCGTCCCTTCTGTTTCTGTTCAAAAACCAGAACTTTTCCTTCTTCTTAGAAGCATATGCTAGTACATCCCATCCCTAACAAGGGTGACTGTTCTAACCTCTTCAACTACTGCCGTTGCTATGACATCTACTATCTCCTAGGTCTGTAAATCCCTCCTAAACTCCCATATCCTTAGAGATCTTGAATCTTGCCATCTTTTCTCCTATCTTGCTAAAGTCTGGTCATGATCCCTAAAAGATTTGGGAGAATCCTATGTTGCCCTTGATATATCCAAAGCTTCTGACAGTGTGACACCGAGGTCTTATCTCTAAACTCCCCTCTTTTAGTTCCTCACTTTCCTTCCTCACTTTGCTACCTCATATCTACCTTCCTCTCTGAATGATCTTTCCCTAAGGTTGGTTTTGGATCAGCCTCTCCCCATTTCTCCATCAATAGCAGTATTCCTCAAGGTTCTGTCCTACCTCCTACACTTTTTCTCATTTTTATCAATGATTAACATTCTTGAAAAAAAAAAAAAAAAAAATGCACTCAGATGCTGACAACTGCATTCCTCCATATCTGCTTCTTCTGCTTTCACTCAATCTCATTATCATCTTAATACAACATCCTCAAAAGACTCAAACTTGGATTGGATATCTCAGAGGGGTACACTATATCTGGTTAAGTTTAATGCCTCCAAGACCCAATTTCTACCCATCTTGCAACTGAAAATTCTCCACAACTTTCCTCTCTCATTTGACAGTTCTGTAATTCCACCTCTTGACTCATGAACATACTTGGTATTACTATAACATCCATACTATCTTGAAAACCCCACATTATGGAAATAGTTAAGTCTGCCCTAAGAAACTGGAAGTCCTGTTTAGACACTGAAATATCTTTTCTGAACAGTTGTTCCATTTACACAAAGAACTGATCTGTTCTTGTATAAGGACTGATCTGTTCTTGTAGTGAGTACTGCTCTCACATCTGGGGTGGTTCAAACTTAACAGAGCCGAGTCGAAAGCAGTCCAACTTATCAACTCTTCCAAGATAATATCAAACCTTGATACACTTGTCCAATGCCACAATGTTGGTTCACTGTCCCTCTTCGATAGGCACTCCTTTTGTTTATGCTCCTAAGAACAGGGTGCTTGTATTCCCCCACCACTAACTAGACTATGTAATAATCGGCAAGTTGCCGAACCACATGATTACTGTGTAGCCATTGGCAACTCAAGGGTAGCAGTTTTGATAACTGTTTCTTTCCTTACACCTCGAAGCCATAGAACTCTCTATCATCCATGTCTTTCCCAATAACTATGACCTGGCACTTATCAAAAGACAGATTTTTAATTTCTTCCAGAATTTGTTTATACTTTTCACTGTCTCTCCTTTTCCCTTTCATTAACCTCAATGTATTTCAATTATAAGACCTAACCTCATTGTACACTTTTGCCCATGACTGGAAGAAAACTAACCAAATAAGCAATAATATTAATAATCTTCATACCACAAATATACAAAAAATTTGCTTATTCTATAAATAAATGAATGTTCAATACTTGGTGCTTTATTTGGAAAAATTGTAAGTATATGGATGTCATGTTATATTTTTTTCAAGCTATGGCAGAATGCTAATGACACCCATGAAAAATAAGGTGGGGTCAAACATTAGTTGGGAATTCAAGAGAAGGTGGGAACCATTACCTTATCAAATGAGAATATCAACAGTGAGCCTGCACATCATTAACTGATGATTACAAAGGGTTTAGTGTTGAATGTTCGGTTCATACTGAGCAAAAAATAAATGCAATTTGTTAATTCAAAACTTACACTTTGTAAAAGCTGTTCAAACCAGTCAAGGCCAGTATCCCTGCATGCTACAACCACCTCTGTGATATTGTTGACTTTTCTCAGCAGAGACTCTTCATCCAGGTGTGGCCTTTCTCTCACTGGTGTAAACCACATATTCTGGATGAAGTCAAAAATAAAAAGGAAATATTTCAGTTGTACTTAGGGATGATAAATACATACATTTAAAGAAAACATACACCGCACAAACAAAAAGACACACACTGACCTAAGACATCAACAAATGGTCTATGTTCAGCAGTGGTGGTGGAAAGACTTAAAATTGTGAGCAAGTGGGGAAATAGATAGTGCTGAGCCCCTTGCGTTACTGTTCCTTTTGAAGTTATACAGAAGAGATGGGCTCAGTAAATGAATATGGTTGGAAGGATTCTGAATGGTAAGAGGATTCCCTGGGATGTCAACAAGCAGGATGCTACCATATTATTTTCATTCCTCACAGCAAATCTTAACACAAATAATACTGGATATCCCTAATACCAACACATCTATTCCTTGGTCTCTGCTGTTTTGACTTCACAAAAACTTTTGTATGCCTAGCTAATATCAGCAGTGTTTTTCTATTATTTGTGAATCTGGACCAGCTTTTCACTTTTCCACTTTACCAATCTACTTTAGTCTGCACACATATATTTTACTCTGCAACCTACCACAGTGTTTACTTGCATTCTGAGTTCTTTTTCGTATACATACCTACTAAGAGAAATGTACTGCTGTTTTAAATGCATATGTAACACGGGCTGAGCATCCCTAATCCAAAAATCTGAATCCGAAATGCTGCAAAATCCAAAACGTTTTGAGTGGTGACATGATGTTACAAGTGGAAAATTCCACACCTGATCTATCTTGCCCATGCTGGGCTCTGATGTTCTGTTGACACCAGTTTGTTACAAACCATCGTCATGGCCAGGCCTACATGCATTACTCGTTTTTTTTTTTTTTTTTTTTGCTTATTCTCTGCTCTGTGGTACATATTGTTGAAAATATCAAAAAGGCCTGCAGATACATCTGCAGTGAAATAGCTGAAATGGTTCTGAATCAAGGTGATCATGATTATACAAACGATGAAGAAGACTTTGTCAACACTGCAGAAAATGTGCCTATAGATGACATGGTGAAAATGTGTGACAGACTTACTGAAGGACTAGAGCAGCATGGATTCATAACAAAACAAAATATCATATCAGTTTATAATCTGAGAGAGATTTCCAAGATAAAAACTATGTTTATGAGTCAGATGACTCTAGAGGATACATTTAATATAGCCATCCAGCAGAATCCCTCCTCTTCCCTAGAGGACCCACTTCCTGACCCCTCATCGTCTTCTGATGTTCCATATCACGAATATGTCAACAGTGATAGGGGAGAAAGAATACTTCCCATGTATTCCCTGCGTGTCGTAGAAGGCGACTAAAAGGGGAGGGAGCGGGGGGCTGGAAATCCTCCCCTCTCGTTTTTTTTTGATTTTCCAAAAGAAGGAACAGAGAACGAGGCCAGGTGAGGATATTCCCTCAGAGGCCCAGTCCTCTGTTCTTAACGCTACCTTGCTAACGCGGGAAATGGCGAATAGTATGAAAGAAAAAGAAAGAAAGTCAACAGTGATGTACCCTCCCCATCTAATTTCTCAGGCCACATGTAGTTCCAGTATTTGTTGCTGCACTAATCTTCTTCTGTAAGTAAAGATCAATTTTTTTCCCTTCTTTTTTTTTTGAAGTGCAAAACATTATTTTCAAGCAAAATTTGAATTTCATCTCCACCTAAATTGCCATGTTTGAGAGCAACATGACCAGCAACATCACTGTGTTGAAATTATTCTCACACTTAGTTTTTATTACTTTTACAGCTTACCGCAATTATTGTAAATTAATGCTTATTTGTTTTTATATCTCATGTAAAACTTAAAAATAAAATACTGTGCACTGTAACCTTTTAATCAAAACAAAGTATCATAGGTGGAAACTGAAAACCTGCAGTTATTTGTTTTTGTTACTGTTTAACAACTAGTACAGGTATTCTGCTGATGCTACTGTGTTGCTTAGTTACCTTAAACAGATTATTTTTTCATTGCATTAATGGTATTTCATATTCTTTTTTACTATCAAGTACTTACATATGAATAGCTGTAAGAAAATGATTGCTTATCAGTTGCATATAAATCCAGAGTCAGGAATGAAGATAATGCTAAACAACCACAAATTTTCCACATGGGTGGCTGAGGTTGTGACACCTTAGCTTTCTGATGGTTCAATGTTACACAAACTTTGTTTCATACAGAAATTTATTAGAAATATTGTATAAATTACCTTCAGGCCCTGTGTAAAGGTGTATATGAAACATAAATGGATTTTGTGTTTAAACTTGGGTCCCATCCCAAAGATATCTCATTATGTATATGCAAATATTCCAAAATCCAAAAAAATATAAAAATCCAAAACACTTCTGGTCCCAAGCATTTTAGATAAGGGATACTCAACCTGTACATAAGTGTACTGTATGAAGATAATACAAACTCTGCAAAAGCAATCACCAGTACAAGCAGACAAGATATGGACATAGTCGGAAAGGTGGCGGTGAAGTTATTGTGTGACTGTTGAGACAGTACTACAACTGGGATTAGTGGTACTAATTTGCAGTGCTGACCTTATACCAGTACCATTGCTAGCACCACGTTTCAAAATCTTGAAGAAAAACACACAGTGGCACTAGGTTTCAAAATCTTGAAGAAAAACACACTGTGGCACTAAGTTTTAAGGAAAAGTCAATACCTAATTCTTCAAAATCACGTAAATGAAATTTAGTCTGCCAACTGCAACCTCCATTATAAAACATGGAAGCAGCATCAATTACAAGGTAATAATCATATCAGTGTATAAACACTGTAAGCTGTAACTTACTGGACCAACTCTATCTTTAAAAAAACATGTTGTTGTCAGTTAAAGACTCTATGTCTCTGCATATGTCTGGTTTGTGTGTGTGTGTGTGTGTAATTATAATCATGTATTTGTAAATACCAAAGAATACTTGTACAAGATGTTTTGGAAGGAGGTAAATAAAGTGCGTAAGACAAGGGAACAAATGGGAACTTCAGTGAAGGAGGCTAGTGGGGAGGTGATAACAAGTAGTGGTGATGTGAGGAGATGGGGTGAGTGTTTTGAAGGTTTGTTGAATGTGTTTGATGATAGAGTGGCAGATATAGGGTGTTTTGGTCAAGGTGGTGTGCAAAGTGAGAGGGTTAGGGAAAATGATTTAGTAAACAGAGAAGAGGTAGTAAAAGCTTTGCGGAAGATGAAAGCTGGCAAGGCAGCGGGTTTGGATAGTACTGCGGTGGAATTTATTAAAAAAAAAAAGGGGGGGGTGACTGTATTGTTGACTGGTTGGTAAGGTTATTTAATGTATGTGACTCATGGTGAGGTGCCCGAGGATTGGCGGAATGCTTGCATAGTGCCACTGTACGAAGGCAAAGGGGATAAAAGTGAGTGCTCAAATTACAGAGGTATAAGTTAGTTGAGTATTCCTACGAAATTATATGGGAGGGTATTGATTGAGAGGGTGAAGGCATGTACAGAGCATCAGATTGGGGAAGAGCAGTGTGGTTTCAGAAGTGGTAGAGGATGTGTGGATCAGGTGTTTACTTTGAAAAATGTATGTGAGAAATACATAGAAAAGCAAATGGATTTGTATGTAGCACTTATGGATCTGGAGAAGGCATATGATAGAGTTGATAGAGATGTTCTGTGGAAGGTATTAAGAATATATGGTGTGGGTAGCAAATTGTTAGAAGCAGTGAAAAGTTTTTATTGAGGATGTGAGGCATGTGTACGTGTAGGAAGAGAGGAAAGTGATTGGTTCTCAGTGAATGTAGGTTTGCGGCAGGGGTGTGTGATGTCTCCATGGTTGTTTAATTTGTTTATGGATGGGGTTGTTAGGGAAGTGAATGCAAGAGTTTTGGAAAGAGGGGCAAGTATGCAGTCTGTTGTGGATGAGAGAGCTTGGGAATGAGTCAGTTGTTGTTCGCTAATGATACAGCGCTGGTGGCTGATTCATGTGAGAAACTGCAGAGGCTGGTGACTGAGTTTGGTAAAGTGTGTGAAAGAAGAAAGCTGAGAGTAAATGTGAATAAGAGCCAGGTTATTAGGTACAGTAGGGTTGAAGGACAAGTCAATTGGGAGGTAAGTTTGAATGGAGAAAAACTGGAGGAGTGAAGTGTTTTAGATATCTGGGAGTGGATTTGGCAGCAGATGGAACCATGGAAGCGGAAGTGAACCATAGGGTGGGGGAGGGGGCGAAAGTTCTGGGAGCATTGAAGAATATGTGGAAGTCGAGAACATCATCTCGGAAAGCAAAAATGGGTATGTTTGAACAACAACAATGTTATATGGTTGTGAGGCGTGGGCTATAGATAGAGTTGTGCAGAGGAAGGTGGATGTGCTGGAAATGAGATGTTTGAGGACAATATGTGGTGTGTGGTGGTTTGATCGAGTAAGTAATAATAGGGTAAGAGAGACGTGTGGTAATAAAAAGAGTGTGGTTGAGAGAGCAGAAGAGGGTGTTTTGAAATGTTTTGGTCACATGGAGAGAATGAGTGAGGAAAGATCAACAAAGAGGATATATGCGTCAGAGGTGGAGGGAACGAGGAGAAGTGGCAGACCAAATTGGAGGTGGAAAGATGGAGTGAAAAAGATTTTGTGTGATCGGGGCCTGAACATGCAGGAGGGTGAAAGGCGGGCAAGGAATAGAGTGAATTGGATCGATGTGGTAAACCGGGGTTGACGAGCTGTCAGTGGATTGAATCAGGGCATGTGAAGCTTCTGGGTTAAACCATGGAAAGCTGTGTAGGTATGTATATTTGCGTGTGTGGACGTATTTATATACATGTGTATGGGGGTGGGTTGGGCCATTTCTTTCGTCTGTTTCCTTGCGCTACCTCGGAAATGCGGGAGACAGAGGCAAAAAAAAAAAAAAAAAATATGTTGAGATGTATAGGTATGTATATTTCCATGTGTGGACGTGTATGTATATACATGTGTATGTGGGTGGGTTGGGCCATTCTTTCGTCTGTTTCCTTGTGCTACCTCGCTAACACAGGAGACAGTGACAAAGCAAAATAAAATATATATAATAAAATACTTGTACAGGGAGTGTAATCTTACAATCATGGGGACCCATCTCTTGAACTTTCCCTCAAGCAAATTCTTACATTTATGTATGCTATCTGCATTAACCATGTCTTCAGCTATCCTTTCACATCTATCTATCACTATCATACTATAAAAGTATTCATCTACATCCTTTATAACAAGTTTCTTACTTAATTTCATATGATGCAGTTACCTATTTGTAATATATGGGGAAGGAGGTTCACATTTGTGAGGGCCCCATCTCTTGAACACTCCACTAACATACAACCTCTTTAATCTATGTTTGTTATCTGCATTAAATATGTCCTCAGTCAATTTGTTTCAATCATCTACCACTCTTATAAAAAAAAAGTATTTACATCCTCATTTACAAGTTTCTTAATCAATTTCATGTTATGTCCTCTGGCTCCTCTATCTCTCAACATGTTGCTCAATGTCCACTTTGTCAATCTCCTTTAAAATCTCAAAGGATGTGATCATGTCACCCCTTACTCTTCTCTCTTCTGAGGTGGGTAAATCTAAGGCCTTTGGGCTTTTCCCTGTAGCTTCACTCTCTCAATTCTGATACTACCTTTGTTGCCCTCCTCTAGACCTTTTCTATGAGTTCTTTGTATGTCTTCAGATGTGGTGATCAAACCTGAGAAGCATATTCTAGTTTTGGCCTTATGCAGTATATGAATAGCTTTCTCAACACTTTATACATATACATGTGCATTATAAATAACAGCTAAACAATGGTTATTGGTGATTGTGACCTTCCTTCACCTGTTCCTGGCACTACCTTGCTAACATAGGAAATGGCAGTGAAAAAAAGAAAGAAAACTGGAAAGCTTTTCTGACATTTGCCAGCAGAGAGTTTGTTTCCTTAGATATTCTCCTAACATGGGATTCTGGTGACAGGTTAGGAATGACATCTACTCTTTAGTCCCTCTCATGCACATAATTTTGAAGTTTACTTCCAATTAAGTAATAATGATATCGTGGCTGTCCTGCATTCTGTCCCATACACATTACATTTGCCTGGGTTGAATTTCATCAACCACATTTCAGACCAACTTTGCAGACTGCTTGTAAGCTGATCCAATCCTCTTCACTTTTCATTTCCATCATGACTTTTACATCATCTGCAACCATATTCAGGTAGGATTCCATACCTTCAAGAAAAAAATCACAAGAGCAATGGTTGGTCCCAAAACTGAACCCTGTAGCACTCTGCTGGTTGCCTAAATCCATCAGTAAAAGGCTCCTCTGACTTGCATCCTTTGTTCCCTTATATTAAGATAATCTACTCAACGAAGGAGCTTCCCTATTTATTCATGTTTGGCAATTCAGCTTCATAATCATTAAGGAGCTTCCCCACTTATTCATGTTTGGCGATTCAGCATTTCATAATCAGTCTCCTATGTGGTACAGTGTCAAATGCCTTCTGGCAATCCAGATAGAGAAAGTCTACCCAGCCTTCCATTTTGTCCATTACTTAGCTCGCTCTTGTGTAAAACTCTAAGAGGTTAGTTGTACATGGTCTCTTTTCCTTAAAACCATGCTGTCTCTCACTTAAAAGACTTTTCTGCAGAAAGTCACCACTTGCATTCTGATAATCATTTCCAAAACCTTACACACCACACTAGTTAGTGAGATGTCTGTAGTTCAGTGCCAGTTCTTAGTCTCGTTTCTTTATACATGTATGACATTATCCCTTTTCCATTCCCTTGGCACTATGCCTCTCTCCAGTGACAACTTGGACAGTAATTCAAGTGATTTATCAAGCATATCTGCATATCTCTTTAGCATGTAAAATTTCATCAGGCCCATGAGTGTTGAATGGTCAATTCATTTTAGTATTTTGCAGATATCTTTTCTAGATATCTCAATGATTTCCAAAACCTCCTCCTCACTCCATCTCACTGGTATTTTGGACTTGCTATCCTCTATAAAATTTCTCCTTAAATACCTTAGCACAATTAGCTGCTAATTAAATGATAACTGGCTCCCGGTAATTTCATGGAAGAGTTTTGGATTTTCAGTCGCCTTGTCCACTATATTCTTTTTAAGTTTCTTTGTTCCTCTTTTCTCATTCTATCATATTCATTCTATAATCCATTAATGCTAGCTGGCTACAGTGCTGCGTACATCTTTGCCAATGCACATCTTGAAGCTCCTTTAGTTTACGACACCTTTTAGAAAGAACCATTCCTTCCTCTTTCTGTATGTGAGGCTTGAGTTCCTATGCCTCTATACCCTTACTGTAAGTTTCAAAGAACCTCTTAACACAACACCCTGATCTCTAGGTATCGAATTCTATTTCTCAATCTATGTTACCAAAGAAATGATTGAGGTTTGTGTAGTTTTTATGATGATACATCCTCTTTATTTTCTGTCTCACACCTGGTCTTTTATTGAGGTTTGTGTAGTTTCTATGATTATATACCTTTTTATTTTCTGTCTCACATCTGGTCTTTTAATGTCCTTTTCCACAATATTTTCAAAGATGAGCAATACATGATCACTACTCCCAACTGGTATATCATTATAATGTTCTCAATATCCAAACTAGTACAAGTAAAAATAAGATTAAGTAATGATGGTGTATCAGTCCTCTTATTCTAGTGTGCTCTGTGACATGCTGGTGAAGGAAATTTTCCAGTATATACTGTAAAAACTTTTGTCTCTGACTCCCTATCACCACAAGTATCCAAATTCCCCAAGTCTATGTTTTTACAACTGAAATCCTCCATAATCATAAAAGGTGAGTTTTCACTGCTTCATGTACCATTCTTATTATTCCTTCACAGTTATCACTGTGAATTTATTATGGTTCCACACAATTCTTTGAAGGATTATGTACTAATAACACCACAATGCTCCTATTTTCTACACTCACTGTTCCCATTATGTATTGTCTGAATGGGCCATCCTGTGCTATTTCTTAAAATCTTAAGCTCTCTTTTATCAAGTGGGAAAACCCTCCCTCTTCCTTTACTTTCCCTTTCCTTTCTTGCTATCATGTCCCTCTCTAGGCAGAACAGGGGAGAACTTATCTCTTTGAAAGCTCAATTTCCATGACTTCAATAATATCAGGTGCACTTTTCCCCTTATTTTTACCCATACTTGATCACAGTTTCCTGTGTCAGTGAGGTAGCACCAGGAAACAGATGAAGAGAGACATATCCAGGCATACACACATATATACACATAACACACATATATACCTCCAAACATATTCATACAACATATCCAGGCATACACACATATATACACATAACACATATATATACCTCCAAACATATTCATACATATTCATACTTGCTTACTTTCATCCATTCCCAGCACCATCCCGCCTAAGAAAAAACATCCCAGCATCAGTGATGTAGCGCCAGGACACAGATGAAGAAAGGTCACATCCACTTACATCCATACCCAAGCTGTCAAGAGTAATGAACTGAAACCACAGGTCCCTATACACATCCAGGTCCCACAGACCTTTCTATGCTTCATCCCAGATGTTTCACATGCCTTAATTCAGTCCATGGTTTTATTCGTTTCACCCTCCTGCTTGTTCAAGCACCGATCACAAAATCTTTTTCACTCCATCCTTCTGCCTCCAATTTGGTCTTCCACTTCTTGTTCCCTCCAACTCTGATACATATATCCTCTTTATCAACCTTTCCCCACTCATTCTCTCCACTCCAAACCATTTCAACACACCCTCTTGTGTGCTAACAACCACACTCTCTTTATTTCCACACATCTCTCTTTCCCTTTCGGTTCTTAATCGATCAGACAACCTTACACTACATCCTGTCCTCAAACATTTAATTTTCAACACATCCACCATCCTCTGCAAAACTTTATCAATAGCCCATGCCTTGCAACCATAAAATATCGTTAGAACTACTATTCCTTTAAACATACCCATTTTTGCTCTCTGAGATAATGTTCTCTCTTTCTACACATTCTAACTCACTCCCAGAACCTTTGCCCCCTCCCCAACCCTATAACTCACTTCCAAAGGCTTCCATGGTTCCATTCACTGCAAAGTCTACTCGCACATATCTAAAACACTTCACTTCCAATTTTTCTCCATTCAAACTTACATCCCAATAACCTAATAACCTTGTTTTTATTTCCTTTACTCTTAAATTTCTCCTTTTACACAATCTTCCAAACTCAGTCACCAACTCCTGCAGTTTCTCACTTGAATCAAGACACCGGAACTGTATTAACATCAAACAACAACTGACACTTCCTGAGCCCTCTCATCCCCAACAGACTGCATACTTGCCCCTCTCCCAAAAACTCATGCATTTACCTCCCTCACCATCCCATCCATAAACAAATTAAACAACCATGGAGACATTACACACCCTTGCTGAAGAACAAACTTCAGTGAGACCCATTCACTCTCCTCTCTTCCTATTCGTTAACACACCTTACACCCATGATAAAAACTTCTCAATGCTTCAAGCAGCTTAACTTACACCCTTGATAAAAACTTCTCAATGCTTCTAGCAGCTTAACTCCCACACCATATAACCTTATGAACTTCCACAAAGCAACTCTATCAACCCTATCATATGCCTTCTCCAGATCCATAAATGTCACATATAAATCCAACTGTTTTCCTAAGAATTTCTCATGCATATTCTTCAAAGCAAACACCTGATTCACACATCCTCTACCACTTCTGAGACCACACTGCTCTTCCCCAATTTGATGCTCTGTACATGCCTTCACCCTCTCAATCAATTCCCTCCCATACAATTTACTAAGTATACTCAACAAACTTATGCCTCTGTAGTTTGAGCTCTGACATTTATCCCCTTTGCCTTTACAAAATGGCACTATACATCCATTTTGTCAATCCCCTGGCACTCCACCATGGTCCATACATAAAATGAATATCCTTACCAACCAATCAACAACACAAGTCATCCCCTTTCTTAATAAATTCTACTGCACTACCATCCACTAGCACTGACTTACTGGATTTCATTTTCTGCAAGGCTTTCACCACCTCTTTTCTCTTTACCAAACCACTCTCCATTACTCTCTCACTATGCATACCACCCTGAACGAAACACCCTAAATTTGTTACTCTATCATCAAACACATTTAACAATCCTTCAAAATACTCACTCTCGACCTCCACACATTCTTCAAGGCTCCCAGGATTTTTGCCCCCTCCCCCACCCTGTGATTCACTTCCGCTTCCATGGTTCCATCCGCTGCCAGATCCACTCCCAGATATCTAAAACACTTTACTTCCTCCAGTTTTTCTCCATTCAAACTTACCTCCCAATTGACTTGACCCTCAACCCTACTGTACCTAATAACCTTGCTCTTATTCACATTTACTCTTAACTTTCTTCTTTCACACACTTTACGAAACTCAGTCACCAGCTTCTGCAGTTTCTCACATAAATCAGCCACCAGCACTGTATCATCAGCAAAAAACAACTGACTCACTTCCCAAACTCTCTCATCACATATGTATACTTATTTATATCTCTTTTTAAACCAGGTATTACCAATCACCAGTCCTTTTTTTAGCACACAAATCCACAAGCTCTTCACCATTTCCAATTACAATACTGAACACCCTATGTACACCAATCATATCCTCAACTGCCACACTATTCACCTTTGCATTCAAATCACCCATCACTATAAGCCAGTCTCATACATCAAACATGCTAAGACACTCACCCAGCTGCTCCCAAAACACTTGCCTCTCACGATCTTTCTTCTCATGACCAGGTGCATAGGCACCAACAATCACCCATCTTTCTCATACATTTCTGCTATCATCTGTTACCGATGCTACACTGCCTTACTGGAAACAGGTAAAATGAATGAAAGAAAAAAGTGATACACATACATTCTTCCAAATTTCATTCCTCCTTCAAGAAATAGACGAAGAAAAGCTACATCCACTCGCATGCACATCCAAGCTGACATGTGGAAGCACCGAAACTACAACTCCCAATCTACATCCATATCCAGGCCCCACAAACCTTTCCATGGCTTACCCTACATGATAACTATACATACATATATCATACACAGGTAAACCACCGAATTTCCAGTAAATGATGGTTCGGCACCTCCTTTAGTCCGGACAAAATTACGTGAGGGAACTTGAAATTACCGCGGCCACCAGACCAGTTTACTGGGTAGCCACAGGTGGTATTATGTGTAAGGCACGCTTATCTACATTCTCTACACTGCACTTGCTGGTGGTGATACCGCAATTCTGTGAGATTCTTAGCTTATTTTGCCTAAATTCAACCCTTACTGTGACTTCTAAGACATATGAGAGTGTCAGTCGTGGTGCCAAACGCAAACACCAGTCCATATTGATCCAAGATAAAGTAGAACTGTTGAAAAAAATGTGTCAAACGTAATCGCCATTCCATATCGATCTAAGATAAAGTAGAACTGTTAAAAAAATGGACCGTGGTGTTTCAGTGTGTAAGCTGTGTGACATCTACAGTATTGGTTCATCAACTGTTTATAATATAAAGAAGCAAAGGGAGAAAATATTGAAATTCTATGCAGACAGCGATTCCATGAAGCAAATGATGATTAGAAAAACTATGAAAGATGGTAAGAGTACTAAGCAAGATCGAGGAGGATGGCATGGTTTTGACTGCGTCAGAGTGATGAAGTGGACTTGTCAGGTAGCACGATAATGAACCAGGATAAGTTGTTTCATAAAGAACTTAAATTAGTGAAGGATGGCTTCAAAGATTCAAGAAGTGTCATGGAATTTCCATGAATAAAGTGTGTGTGGAGAAAGGTGGTCTGCAAATCACAAAGGAGCTGCCGGGTATGTGGACGAATTTGAAAAACTCGTAGTTGACGAGCACCTCGGTCCTGAGCAGGTGTATTATGCAGATGAAACTGCATTATTCTGGTGATGTACACTGAGGAAAACACTAAAAACAGAAGACCCAACAGGATTCAAACAATCTAAGGACAGATTTACCATCTAAGGGTGCTCAAACATCTAACATTTGTTTAACTTAAATTTCTAGCAGTCCAAGGTATACTTCAGACAAATGGGAAATGTATAATTACTGGGCATGTTATGTGTTGATGAATTATTATTATGTGACCAAGGTTGGTCTGGCAAAATGGTTAATCCACTAAGGCTTTGGAACCAAGGGTGCCAGAAAATCAGTCTTGTACCTGTACCCTAGCAAAAAAAAAAAAGTAATTTTGCAGTCATTCTTGACTTAGCCTAGCAGAAAAGTAATTTTGCACTCATTCTTGTCTTACCCTAGCAAAAAAGCAATCTTGCACTCATTTTTGTCTGAGGTAGGCCAACTTATACACAGCAACAGCTTTTTGGGCCCACATGTAATGAAACCCATCTGTTTGTTTACCACAATGCCATGCTCCTTGCCAGTACTATAGTCTAAACCAGAGGTTTTTAATCTTTTTATGTATATGGACCATTTAAAGACTTTTGCTGTGTCTGTGGACCTACTTTTGCATATATCCAATATCACATTGGATCTAAAATCACAATCAAGAACAATTAATACCCCCTAAACCCTTACTAGAGATAGTATTGATGGTAAAATTTATCTGTTCATTTACTGACTGATCTGATTATTAATCTTTTGTAGACAGCTGGGAAATGGGCCATGGACCACAGGTTAAGAACCCTTGGTCAGAAGTGCTTCACATATCAGTTAGGTTTCTGAAATGCCTACACTGTTTATCTGGATAACAGTTCTACTGAGCAATATATCATTTCAGGGGATTCTTATTACATGATTCAAAAAAGGTCTGGAGGTTTTATATGTCCCGGGACCTACCCCTGTTTTTTCCATGAGCCCTTAACATTTGCCTTTGCGGTTTTAAGTACTTGCAGGGTTCCCAAGAGTGTAATCCCCATGAACATCACGGAATAGATGTGTACACAAGATATGAATGAAAAGGAGAAAATCTTTTTTTACTCTATACTATGAGCAAGCAACATGAGGTGCCTAAGTGGATGGGAATAAGTATATGGCCTTTAGCAACTCTTCCTCAATTCCTGTCTTTTCAATAAATATGGTAAAGTGTAAATTTGTCAAAATTACAAGAGAAGAGAGACAGAATGTTGTGGAGTCAGTCTTCGTATCAATTTTCTTTACTGGATGGGATACTATGGCTAGGGACGAAGGGACTAAACTATAATCAAGATGGAGACCAGTAATTTATGCAGGATGGAATGATAAGATAAGGAACACTAGGTCAGAAAACAAAATGAATTTTGGTGGATTTATGTTTACAGAAGAACAAAGCAGAGATTAGAAGAAAGGCAAGCTACTGGATATCTTATGAGTTGGGAAGCTATAAATCAAAAAATTCATCAATAAGAGCAGAAGATACAGTTGTTGGTTCATAAGTGATATGGAAATTGAAATAAATGGCTTTGTCAACATAAATGATAATGATAAAGAAAAAAAAACAAGAGCAGGAAGAGAAGAACGTATATGCAACAATAAAATTGGAAATTACTAAAACGAAGGATCAAAAAAGGATGGTCTGAATGAAATGGGGAGAAAAAAGACAGAGGGAGCAGACAAGAAGCACTGAATATAAGGGAATACCAAGGAAAGTTGACAGAATTGTGTGAATTTTTTTTTCATAACTGAATGCTATTTTCTGCATTGGCAAAATACAACTGGGAACAGAAAAAAAAAGGACACATCCACTCACGTCCATTCTTTCGATGTCATGTGTAATGCACCATAACGAAGGCTCCCTATTCACAACCATACCCCACAGACCTTTCCATGGTTTACCTCAAACGCTTCACATGCTCTGGTTCAGTCCATTTATAGCACGTCAAACCCCAGATATCATATCATTCTAATAAACTCTATTCCATGCATGCCTTTCACCCTCCTGCATTGCATGTTCAGGCCCCAATCACTCAAAATCTTTTTCACTACATCCTTCCATTTCCAATTTGGTCTCTCCATTCTCGTTTTTCCTCCACTTCTAACACATAACCTCTGTCAACTTTCCTCATTCATTCTATCAGTATGTCTGAATCATTTCAACAAACTCTCTTCTGCTCTGTCAACCACACCCATTTTACTGACAAACATATTTCTTACCCTTTCATTACTTACCTGATGAAACCGCCTCAGACCACAAATTGTCCTTAAACATTTCATTTCTCACACATCCACCCTCCGCTCAGTCATATCTGGAGGCCATTCTTTGTCTGGACTACTGTTCCTTCAAACATACCCATTTTTGCCCTCCTAGATAACAATACCTCTTTCCACACATTCTTCAGCATTCCCAGAACCTTTACTCCTACCCGAACCTATGACACTTCTACTCCCATGGCTCCATTTGGTGCCATGTCCACTCCCAGATATCTAAAACACTTCAATTTTTCTCCATTCAAACTTATTTCCCAACTAACCTGTCCCTCAATCCTGTTAAACCTAATATCCTTGCTTTTCTTCATATTCATTCTCAAATTTCTCCTATCACACAATCTTCCAAACTCAGTCACCAACTTCTGCAGTTTCTCACATGAATCCTTCACCAGTACAGTATCATAAGCAAATGATTGACTCACTTCTCAAGTCTTTCCCTAAGACACTTGCATTTACTTCCCTAACAACCTCATCCCTAAACATACCGAACAACTATGATATCACGCATCCCTGCCAAAGAACAACCATTCACTCTTTCCTACTCATACAATAGCCTCACACCCTTGATAAAAACTCACTGCTTCTAGCAGCTTTCCTTCCACACTGTATATTCTTAAGACCTTCCATACAGCATCTCCATCAACCCTATCATATGCTTTCTCCAGATCCATAAATGCCACATACAAATACAGTCTTTTTTCTAAGCATTTCTCACATACATTCTCTAAAGTAAACACCTGATCCACATACCATATACCACTTTTGAAACTACAATTTTCCTCTCCAATCTTATGTTCTGTACATGCCTTTGCCCTCCCATAAAACTAACCAGGTATACTGAATAAACTCATAACTTTGTAGAATGAACACACCATTATCCCCCTTGCCTTTACATAATGGCCCTCTACATGCATTCTGTCAATCCTCAGACACCTCACCATGATCCATACATAGACTGAAAATCCTTACCAACAAATCAACAACACAGTCACCCCTTTCTTAATAAATTCAACTGCAATACCATCCACTTCAGCTGTCTTGCCGCATTAATGCAAGGCTTTTACCATCTCTTCTCAATTCATCAAACCACTCTTCAAGACTCTCTCACCCTGCATACCACAACAACCCAAACACACTACATCTGCCACTCCATCACCAAACACATTCAATAGATAGACCTTCAAAATACTCTTGCAATCTCCTCCTTACTCCATCACTACCTGTTATCACTTCCCCTTTGGCACCCTTCACCAATGTTTGTGTTTGTTCTCTTGTCTTTCACACATTAACATTATCTAACCTCTTCCAAAAAGTCTTATTCTGCCTAAAGTTTACAGATACTTACTCACCCTAACTCTCATTTGACTTCTTTTTCAACCCCTGCACCTTCCTCTTGACCTCCTACTGCTTTCTCTTATACATCCTCCAATCATTTGCATTGCTTCCCTCTAAGTACTGCCTAAATGTCTCTTTTTCTCTTTCACTAGCAAATTTAATTCTGCATTCCACCACTCACTACCCTTTCTAATTTGTCCACCTCCCACTTTTCTCATGTATATGCATCTCTTACATAAGCTTGCACTGCTTCCATAAACAACAATTCCACAACCACTCCTCTTGCTTCAATTACTCTCACATTTTGCCATCCAAAACTCAACCTCTCCTAGTATTTCTTCACACGTCTCTTTTCCAAGCTCACTTACTATCACCACTCTTTTCTCACAGATAGGTTTTCCTCTTTTTTGAAAACCTCTTCAAATCTTCACCCTTGCCTCCAAAAGATAATGATCAGACATCCCATCTGCTGCCCCTCTCACCACATTCACATCCAAAAGTCTCTCTTTAATCCATCTATCAATCAAAATGTAATCCAATAATGCCCATTGACCATCTCACATATGTATACTTGAATATATCCTTGTTTTAAAACCTGGTATTCCTGAGGTGCCTGAGGACTGGCGGAATGCGTGCATAGTGCCATTGTACAAAGGCAAAGGGGATAAGAGTGAGTGCTCAAATTACAGAGGTATAAGTTTGTTGAGTATTCCTGGTAAATTATATGGGAGGATATTGATTGAGAGGGTGAAGGCATGTACAGAGCATCAGATTGGGGAAGAGCAGTGTGGTTTCAGAAGTGGTAGAGGATGTGTGGATCAGGTGTTTGCTTTGAAGAATGTATGTGAGAAATACTTAGAAAAGCAAATGGATTTGTATGTAGCATTTATGGATCTGGAGAAGGCATATGATAGAGTTGATAGAGATGCTCTGTGGAAGGTATTAAGAATATATGGTGTGGGAGGCAAGTTGTTAGAAGCAGTGAAAAGTTTTTATCGAGGATGTAAGGCATGTGTACGTGTAGGAAGAGAGGAAAGTGATTGGTTCTCAGTGAATGTAGGTTTGCGGCAGGGGTGTGTGATGTCTCCATGGTTGTTTAATTTGTTTATGGATGGGGTTGTTAGGGAGGTGAATGCAAGAGTTTTGGAAAGAGGGGCAAGTATGAAGTCTGTTGGGGATGAGAGAGCTTGGGAAGTGAGTCAGTTGTTGTTCGCTGATGATACAGCGCTGGTGGCTGATTCATGTGAGAAACTGCAGAAGCTGGTGACTGAGTTTGGTAAAGTGTGTGAAAGAAGAAAGTTAAGAGTAAATGTGAATAACAGCAAGGTTATTAGGTACAGTAGGGTTGAGGGTCAAGTCAATTGGGAGGTGAGTTTGAATGGAGAAAAACTGGAGGAAGTGAAGTGTTTTAGATATCTGGGAGTGGATCTGGCAGCGGATGGAACCATGGAAGCGGAAGTGGATCATAGGGTGGGGGAGGGGGCGAAAATTCTGGGAGCCTTGAAGAATGTGTGGAAGTCGAGAACATTATCTCGGAAAGCAAAAATGGGTATGTTTGAAG
Organism: Panulirus ornatus; assembly: GCF_036320965.1. Taxonomy (NCBI): domain Eukaryota; kingdom Metazoa; phylum Arthropoda; class Malacostraca; order Decapoda; family Palinuridae; genus Panulirus; species Panulirus ornatus. The sequence goes on along the minus strand of NC_092231.1, from coordinate 29,595,048 downwards.
GAATAGTGGTTCCAACAATGTTGTATGGTTGCGAGGCGTGGGCTATGGATAGAGTTGTGCGCAGGAGGATGGATGTGCTGGAAATGAGATGTTTGAGGACAATGTGTGGTGTGAGGTGGTTTGATCGAGTAAGTAACGTAAGGGTAAGAGAGATGTGTGGAAATAAAAAGAGCGTGGTTGAGAGAGCAGAAGAGGGTGTTTTGAAATGGTTCGGGCACATGGAGAGAATGAGTGAGGAAAGATTGACCAAGAGAATATATGTGTCGGAGGTGGAGGGAACGAGGAGAAGAGGGAGACCAAATTGGAGGTGGAAAGATGGAGTGAAAAAGATTTTGTGTGATCGGGGCCTGAACATGCAGGAGGGTGAAAGGAGGGCAAGGAATAGAGTGAATTGGAGCGATGTGGTATACCGGGGTTGACGTGCTGTTAGTGGATTGAATCAAGGCATGTGAAGCGTCTGGGGTAAACCATGGAAAGTTGTGTAGGTATGTATATTTGCGTGTGTGGACGTATGTATATACATGTGTATGGGGAGGGTTGGGCCATTTCTTTCGTCTGTTTCCTTGCGCTACCTCGCAAACGCGGGAGACAGCAACAAAGCAAAAAAAAAAAAAAAAAAAAAATTAATTCCCAATCAACTCCTTTTTCAGCAAACAACACAAACTGTTCAACACTTCCATTCATAACACTGAATACTCCATGTGCCCCAATAATACCCTCAACTAGCACATTACTTACATTCACATTTAAATGACCCATTTCTAATACCCGGTCTCTTACATCAACACTGCTAAAACCCTCACTCAACTGCTCCTTAAGCACTTGCTTTCATGAACTTTCTTCTAATGGCCAGGTGTATAAGCAATAAAAATCACTCATCTCTCGATATTCACTTTCAGTTTTACCCACATCAATCTACAGCTTAATTCCTTAAACTCTATCACACACTCCCATAACTCCTGATTCAGGAGTAGTGCTACTCCTTCCTTAGCTCTTGTCCTCTCACCAATCCCTGATTTTATCCTTTAGACATTTCCAAACCTTTTTTCCCCTTAACCCATAAGCTTCATTTCACTTGAACATACTCACTCTCTCTCCTCTCTTTTCATCTTGGATACATCCACACATTCAGACACCCCAATCTGAGCCTTCGAGGAGGATGAGCACTACCTCCTTGGCCCCTTCTGTTCCCTCATTTAGAAACTGAAACACATGGAGATATAAATGCAGAGATTAAAAGAAAGGCAAGCCTGGGTCAGGAGGCTGTTGATAAAAAAAATCATCAAGAAGACCAGAAGATACAGCAGTTGAATCAAAAATAATATGAAACTTGAAATAAGTGGCTGTCAACATACAAAACATTAATAAAGGAAGGAAGAGAAAGGCAGGCAGAGATGAAAATATGTGCAACACTAAAATTGGAATTTACATGGTTGTGAGGCATGGGCTATAGACAGGGTTGTGCGGAGGGTGAATGTGTTGGTACTGAGATGTTTGAGGACAGTATGTGGTGTGAGGTGGTTTGATCGAGTAAGTAATGAGAGGGTAAGACAGATGTGTGGTAATAAAGAGTGTAGTTGAGAGATCAGAAGAGGGTGTATTGAAATGGTTTGGTCACATGGAGAGAATGAGTGAGGAAAGATTGAACAAAGAGGATATATGTGTCAGAGGTGGAGGGAACGAAGAGAAGTGGAAGACCAAATTGGAGGTGGAGGAATGGAGTGAAAAAGATTTTGAGCAATCAGGGCCCGAACATAATGGAGGGTGAAAGGCATACACGGAACAAGTGAATTGGAATGATGTGGTATACCAGGATCGACGTGCTGTCAATGGATTGAACCAGGGCATGTGAAGCATCTGGGGTAAACAATGGAAAGTTTTGTGGGGCCTGGATGTGGAAAGGGAGCAGTGGTTTCGGTGCATTACACGTGCCAGCTAGAGACTGAGTGTGAACGAATGTGGCCTTTGTTGTCTTTTCCTAGCGCTACCTCACACGCACGTGGGGGGAGGGTGGTGGCGGGAATGGATGAAGGTAGCATGTATGAATATGTGCAGGTGTATATACGTATATGTCTGTGTATGTATATGTATGTAAATGTCGAAATGTATAGGTATGTATATGTGTGTGTGTGGGCATTTATGTATATACACGTGTATGTGGGTGGGTTGGGCCATTCTTTCGTCTGTTTCCTTGCACTACCTCGCTAACGCGGAAGACAGCAACAAAGTATAGTAAATAAAAAATAACCTAAAAGAAGGATCAAGATGACCTCGGGGAAAAAAAAAGGCAGAAAGGGCAAACAAGAGGCACTGAATATACAGGAAGAAGACCAAGTTGTGGGACAGACATCAGATGAAAATACCAGGCCTACAGTCAGGGTTCTGATACTGGCAAGCAAAGAACGAGGAAAGTTGTTTAAATCATGGAAGATAAAACAAAATGATTCTCTCAAATATCAAAGAAGTTATCAAGAACATAAGTGAAGAATATAACATAATGATAAGTTCTTTGTAAACCAATGACAATGCATATCTGATGACATAGGTGGTACTGTTATTGGGGAACACAAAAATGAATTAACAAATCTAAACTTCGGGGTTTGCATGAAAGGTTAAGCAAAATTTGGAAGAATTAAAAAAAAAAAGGTGGATAGATTAATAACAGCAATAACAGAAGGAATGAATAAGGACCACACCTAATTACCCAATTACAAAAGGAAACGGCAGCAATAAAAGGAAACAGAATAAAATATCTGAAAGAGGCAGTTCACTTGAGTAAAGCAGATATGAAAGCTGACTTTCCAAAACATACTTTGCATTGAAAACTACCTCTAGAACTCCTCTGACAAGTATATCAACTTTTCGACCACAGAAGATAGCGAGTTAGACACTAAATGGTATTACTTGTTTTGATATAGTTGGCACTAATCCAACTGGAGTATAAGTTATCTCTATTTTTGTCTTTGAATTATATCTTGAAAAACTGGATCATGCCATTCACAATGATGGAGAAGAATACAAACATACCTTCAACAAGTTCCTCGTTAGCCAGTGAGAAGAGAAAAAGGTGCACAGCATTGAAGAAAAAGTGGACATGATATTGCAGATTGAGCACGACAGAAATTTGCTGTTTACTGTGATAAGCATATAAAAATAAAGGATAAGAACTGAGAATAATTTCCTTTTACTGTATACCACAAATATTCACCCATCATACTCATTACCAGATCACAATCCATCTTTGGAAACACACCAAACTTCACTAGTTTTAACAATACATAATTTTGGTAAATCAGATTCCACCAACTCACAATCTATTAATCTTAATCAACTCTTTTGGATGCAACTGAAATTATCAGCCTTATCTCATGTGCTAAGTATAGCAAAGTCAGTATCTTTCTTCCATCTATGAAAAGGTACAAGGCAACTTTCTTTCCTAAGAATTAAGAACAACCATTCTTAGACTGGGAGAAGACTTTATCTGCCATATTAGCCAAACCTGTGTGCAAATTACATTCCCTATATTTCAGAGCATTTCTATGATCTGGAGCATAAAGTCTAACAAAAAAGTAATTTTTCTTAAGAATGAAGAGTTAGCCATTTACAGTTTTGGAAAAACACACTATTTATCTTCATATGAGTGGAATATGTGTCCCAAGGAAAGGCACTCAACCAGACAATATTGTCAAAAATGGATTACTAAGACCTTCAGGTAGGAGCAATGATTCAAGCTTTCCTTGGGTTGCCATATATGGCCAGCCCACAGTGCTGCTTATCTCAGGAAATGTCACAAATGCGTTTATCAAGGAGAACAGAACTCTTCTATGCTTGCCTCAATTCAGGACAAAAGCAGACTGGGTTAATCTATGTTTGTTATTCAAAAAACTTTTCTGCTGAAGCAACTTTATGAAACACGAATAAAAATATTCAAGAATATATTTCACAACATAAGGATAAGTGAGAAGAGACTATGAGGGTATACATATCAGTGGTGGAAGAAGTAAGGAGAGGGAGACTGAGGACAAGATGGTTGGATGGAGTGACAGATATTTTGAGATAGGCCTGAACATGCAGGAGGATGTGAGGTGTACATTGAATACAATGAACTGGAACAATATGTTATACAAGGGGCATCATGCTGCCAATTGGCTAAACCAGGACATAAGATATGGTTGTGAGAAACCATGGAAAAGTCTGAAGGGCAAGGCTGTGCACAGGGAAATCATGTTTCAGTGTACTATATGTGACCAAGACAGCTAGAAAGTGGATGAGTGGATGAGCTGATTCTTCATCTCTACCTAACATTATCTTCCTTAAGTAGGAAAGAGCAAATGACTGTGAAATATACATATACATACCTATAAGTTTCAACATATACATATATATATATATACACACAGACATACATATATACACATGTACACAATTCATACGTGCTGCCTTTATTCATTTCCGTCGCCACCCAGCCACACATGAAATGACACTCCCCTACCCCCGCACGTCCCGGAGGTAGAGCTAGGAAAAGACAACAAAGGCCACATTCATTCAAACTCAGTCTCTAGTTGTCATGTATAATGCACCCAAACCACAGCTCCCTTTCCACATCCAGGCCCCACAAAACTTTCCATGGTTTGCCCCAGACACTTCACATGCCCTGGTTCAATCCACTGACAGCACATGGATATCGGTATTCCACATCATTCCAATTCACTCTATACCTTTCACCCTCCTGCATGTTCAGGCCCCGATCGCTCAAAATCTTTTTCACTCCATCCTTCCACCTCCAATTTGGTCTCCCACTTCTTGTTCCCTCCACTTCTGACACATATATCCTCTTGGTCAATCTTTTCTCACTCATTCTCTCCTTGTGACCAAACCATTTCAACACACCCTCTTCTGCTCTCTCAACCACACTCTTTTTATTACCACACATCTCTCTTATCCTTTCATTACTTACTTGATCAAACCAACTCATAACACATATCATCCTCAGACATCTCATTTCCAACACATCCACCCTCCTTTGCACAACTCTATCTATAGCCCACGCCTCGCAACCATACAACATTGTTGGAATCACTATTCCTTTAAACATAACCATTTTTGCTTTCGGAGATAATGTTCTCAACTTCCACACATTTTTCAAGGCTCCCAGAACCTTTGCCCCCTTCCCCACCCTATGATTCACTTCCGCTTCCATGGTTCCATCCACTGCCTAATCCACTCCCAGATATCTAAAACACTTTACTTCCTCCAGTTTTTCTCCATTCAAACTCACCTCCCAACTGACTTGACCCTCAACCCTACTGTACCTAATAACCTTGCTCTTATTCACATTTACTTTCAGCTTTCTCCTTTCACACATTTTACCAAACAGTCACCAGTTTCTGCAGTTTCTCATCCGAATCAGCCACCAGCACAGTATCATCAGCGAACACCAACTGACTCACTTCCTAAGCCCTCACCTCCACAACACACTGCATACTTGCTACTCTCTCCAAAACTCTTGCATTCACCTCCCTAACAACACCATCCATAAACAAATCAAACAACCATGGAAACATCACGCACCACAGCCGCAAACCGACTCACCGAGAACCTATCACTTTCCTTTCTTCCTACTCATACACATGCCTTAAATCCTCGATAAAAACTTTTCACTGCTTCCAGCAACTTGCCTCCTACACCATATACTCCTAGTACCTTCCAAAGAGCATCTCTATCAACTCTATCATATGCCTTCTCCAGATCCATAAATGCTACATACAAATCCATTTGTTTTCCTAAGTATTTCTCACATACATTCTTCAAAGCAAACACCTGATCCACACATCCTCTACCACTTCTGAAATCACACTGCTCTTCCCCAATATGATGTTCTGTACATGCCTTCAACTTCTCAATCAATACCCTCCCATATAATTTCCCAGGAATACTCAACAAACTTATACATCTGTAATTTGAGCACTCACCTTTGTCCCCTTTGCGTTTGTACAACAGCACTATGGATGCATTCTGCCAATCCTCAGGCACTTAACCATGAGCCATACATACATACATTAAATAACCTTACCAACCAGTCAACACCACAGTCACCCCTTTTTTAATAAATTCCACTGCAATACTATCCAAACCCGCTGCTGTGCTGACTTTCATCTTCCGCGAAGCTTTCACTACCTTTTCTCTTTTTACCAAATCATTATCCCTAACCCTCTCACTTCACACAACACCTCAACCAAAACACCCTATATTTGCCACTGTATCATCTAACACATTCAACAAACCTTCAAAATACTTACTCAATCTTCTCACATCACCCTACTTGTTATTACCTCCCAATTAGCCCCCTTCACCAATGTTCTCATTTGTTCTCTTCTCTTACACACTTTATTTACCTCCTTCCCAAACATCTTTTTATTCTCCCTAAAATTCAATGAAACTCTCTCACCTCAACTCTCATTTGCCCACTTTTTCACCTCTTGCACCTTTCTCTTGACCTCCTGTCTCTTTCTTTTGTGCATCTCATGTTAATTTCCACTATTTCCCAGCAAAAATCAACCAAATGCCTCTCTCTTCTCTTTCACTAAGAATCTTACTTCGTCATCTCACCATTCACTATCCTTTCTACTCTGCCCACCTCACACGCTTCTCATGCCACACGCATCTTTTGCGCAAGCCATCATTGCTTCCTTAGATACATCCCATTCCTCCCCCACTCCCCTTGCATCGTTTGCTCTCACCTTTTCCCATTCTGAACTCAGTTTCTCCTAGTACTTCCTCGCACAAGTCTCCTTCCCAAGCTCACTTACTCTCACCACTCTCTTCACTCCAACATTCTCTCTTCTTTTCTGAAAACCTCTACAAATCTTCAACTTTGCCTCCACAAGATAATGATATCAGATATCACTCCAATTGCATCTCTCAGCACTTTAACATCCAAAAGTCTCTCTTTCACCCGTCTATCAATTAACAAGTAATCTAATAATGCTCTCTGGCCATCTCTCCTACTTACATACGTTATCATCTTTTTTATCTTGCTTTGTCACTGTCTCCTGCGTTAGCGAGGGAGCGCATGGAAACAGATGAAAGAATGGCCCAACCCACCCACATACACATGTATATACATACATGTCCACACACGCAAATATACATACCTATACATCTCAACGTATACATATATATATACACACACAGATATATACATATATACACATGTACGTCATTCATACTGTCTGCCTTTATTCATTCCCATCGCCACCCCGCCACACATAAAATAACAATCCCCTCCCCCCTCATGTGCGCGAGGTAGCGCTACGAAAAGATAACAAAGGCCACATTCGTTCACACTCAGTCTCTAACTGTCATGTAATAATGCACCGAAACCACAGCTCCCTTTCCATCCAGGCCCCACACAACTTTCCATAGTTTACCCCAGACGCTTCACATGCCCTGGTTCAATCCATTGACAGCACGTCGACCCCGGTATACCACATTGTTCCAATTCACTCTATTCCTTGCACGCCTTTCACCCTCCTGCATGTTCAGGCCCCGATCACTCAAAATCTTTTTCACTCCCCATCTTTCCACCTTCAATTTGGTCTCCCACTTCTCGTTCCCTCCACCTCTGACACATATATCCTCTTGGTCAATCTCTCTTTTTAAACCAGGTATTCCCAATCACCAGTCCTTTCTCAGAACACAAATCTGCCAGCTCTTCACACCATTTCCATTTACAACACTGAACACCCGATGCACACCAAATATTCCCTCAACTGCCATATTACTCGCCTTTGCATTGAAATCACCCATAACTATCACCCGGTCTCGTGCATCAAAACTGCTAACACACTCACTCAGCTGCTTCCATAATACTTACCTCTCATGATCTTGCTTATCATGCCCAGGTGCTGAGGCACCAATAAACACCCATCTCTCTCCATCCACTTTCAGTTTTACCCATATCAATCTAGAATTTACTATCTTACACTCTATCACATACTCCCACAACTCCTGTTTCATGAGTAGTGCAACTCCTTCCTTTGCTCTTGTTCTCTCACCAATCCCTGATTTTCTCCCAAAACATTCCCAAACCACTCTTCCCCTTTGCCCTTGAGCTTTGTTTCACTCAGAGCCAAAACATCCAGCTTCCTTTCCTCAAACATACTACCAATCTCTCCTTTTTTCTCATCTTGGTTACATCCATACACATTCAGACACCCCAATCTGAGCCTTTGAGGAGGATGAGCACTCCCTGTGCGACTCCTTCTGTTTCCCCTTTTAGAAAGTTAAAATACAAGGAGGGGGGTTTCTAGCCCCCCACTCCCGTCCCCTTTAGTCGCTTTCTACAACACGCAGGGAATGTGTGGGAAGTATTCTTTCTCCCCTATCCCTAGGGATATATATATATATATATATATATATATATTTTATTCATTTATTTATTTTGCTTTGTCGCTGTCTCCCACGTTAGCGAGGTAGCGCAAGGAAACAGACAAAAGAATGGCCCAACCCACCCACATACACATGTATATACATACACGTCCACACATGCAAATATACAAATCTATACATCTCAATGTATACATATACATATACACATAAAGAGAATACATATATACACATGTACATAATTCATACTGTCTGCCTTTATTTATTCCCATCGCCACCTCGCCAAACATGAAATAACAACTCCCTCCCGCCTCATGTGTGCGAGGTAGCACTATGAAAAGATAACAAAGGCCACATTCGTTCACACTCAGTCTCTAGCTGTCATGTAATAATGTACCAAAACCACAGCTTCCTTTCCATATCCAGGCCCCACAAAACTTTCCATAGTTTACCCCAGACGCTTCATATGCCCTGGTTCAATCCATTGACACCACGTCGACCCCGGTATACCAAATCATTCCAATTCACTCTATTCCTTGCACACCTTTCACCCTCCTGCATGTTCAGGCCACATCACTCAAAATCTTTTTCACTCCATCTTTCCAACTCCAATTTGGTCTCCCACTTCTCCTTTTTGCCTCCACCTCTGACACATATATCCTCTTGGTCAATCTTTCCTCACTCATTCTCTCCATGTGACCAAACCATTTCAAAACACCCTCTTCTGCTCTCTCAACCACACTCTTTTCATTACCACACATCTCTCTTACCCTATTACTACTTACTCGATCAAACCACCTCACACCACATATTGTCCTCAAACACCTCATTTCCAGCACATCAACCCTCCTGTGCACAACTCTATCCATAGGCCATGCCTCGCAACCATACAACATTGTTGGAACCACTATTCCTTCAAACATACCCATTTTTGCTTTCCGAGATAATGTTCTCGAATTCTAAACATTCTTCAAGGCTCCCAGAACTTTCGCCCCCTCCCCCACCCTATGATTCACTTCCGCTTCCATGGTTCCATCCGCTGCCAGATCCACTCCCAGATATCTAAAACACTTCACTTCCTCCAGTTTTTCTCCAATCAAACTTACCTCCCAATTGACTTGACCCTCAACCCTACTGTACCTAATAACCTTGCTCTTATTCACATTTACTCTCAACTTTCTTCTTTCACACACTTTACCAAACTCAGTCACCAGCCTCTGCAGTTTCTCACATGAATCAGCCACCAGCGCTGTATCATCAGCGAACAACAACTGACTCACTTCCCAAGCTCTCTCATCCAAAACAGACTGCATACTTGCCCCTCTTTCCAAAACTCTTGCATTCACCTCCCTAACAACCCCATCCATAAACAAATTAAACAACCATGGAGACATCACACACCCCTGTCGCAAACCTACATTCACTGAGAACCAATCACTTTCCTCTCTTCCTACACGTACACATCCCTTACATCCTCGATAAAAACTTTACACTGTTTCTAACAACTTGCCTCCCACACCATATATTCTTAATACCTTCCACAGAGCATCTCTATCAACTCTATCATATGCTTTCTCCAGATCCATAAATGCTACATACAAATCCATTTGCTTTTCTAACTATTTCTCACATACATTCTTCAAAGCAAACACCTGATCCACACATCCTCTACCACTTCGGAAACCACACTGCTCTTCCCCAATCTGATGCTCTGTACATGCCTTCACCCTCTCAATCAATACCCTTCCATATAATTTACCAGGAATACTCAACAAACTTATACCTCTGTAATTTGAGCACTCACTCTTATTCCCTTTGCCTTTGTACAATGGCACTATGCACGCATTCCGCCAATCCTCAGGCACCTCACCATGAGTCATACATACATTAAATAACCTTACCAACCAGTCAACAATACAGTCACCCCCTTTTTTAATAAATTCCACTGCAATACCATCCAAACCCGCTGCCTTGCCGGCTTTCATCTTCCGCAAAGCTTTTACTACCTCTTCTCTGTTTACCAAATCATTTTCCCTAACCCTCTCACTTTGCACACCACCTCGACCAAAACAACCTATATCTGCCACTCTTTCATCAAACACATTCAACAAACCTTCAAAATACTCACTCCATCTCCTTCTCACATCACCACTACTTGTTATCACCTCCCCATTATTCCCAGGCAGGAATGTACCATTAGCTTATGGGCCTGGCTAATAGGAAATAGCTATTCGAATACTATATACTCAAATACCCTTTGTCTCACGTTGGTGAGCAACGGGGTCTACACTGGTCATTTCCAAACGGGCGCACATAGCCAGCAGATATCATTTTACCGAACCTAACTGTACAATGTGGAGGTATATGAATACGAACAAAGTGCATAGGAACGCGCACCTTCATAGAACATAAAAACCTCCAACAGCCAGGACTGAACCCATGTGACCCCTGTGCCACAGGTGGTCACATGGAGAGAATGAGTGAGGAAAGATTGTGTCAGACGTGGAAGGAATGAGGAGAAGTGGGAGACCAAATTGGAGGTGGAAAAATGGAGTGAAAAAGATTTTGAGTGATTGGGGCCTGAACATGCAGGAGGGTGAAAGGTGTGCATGGAATAGAGTGAATTGGAAAGATGTGGTGTACCGGGATCGACGTGCTGTCAGTGGATTGAACCAGGGCATGTGAAGTGTATAGGGTAAACCATGGAAAGTTTTGTGGCACCTGGATGTGGAAAAGGAGCTGTGGTTTTGGTGCATTATCCATGACAGTTAGAGACTGAGTGTGAACGAATGTGGCCTTTGTGTCTTTTCCTAGCACTACCTCGCGCACATGCGGGGGGAGAGGGTTGTCATTTCATGTGCAGGGTGGTGACGGGAATGAATAAGGTCAGTCAGTATGAATTATGTACAAGTGTATATATGCATTTGTCTGGGTGTGTATATATATGTATACGTTGAGATGTATCAGTATGTATACGTGTTTGTGTGGACGTGTATGTATATACATGTGTATGTGGTTGGGTTGGGCCATTCTTTTGCCTCTTTCCTTGTGCTACCTCACTAATGCGGGAGACAGCGACAAAATATAATAAATAAATAAAAAGACGAGAGGGTTAAGGAGAATGATTTGGTAAACAAAGAGGAGGTAGTCAAAGCTTTGCAGACGATGAAAGCCGGCAAGGCAGCAGGTTTGGATGGTATTGCAGTGGAATTTATCAAAAAAGGGGGTGACTATATTGTTGACTGGTTGGTAAGGTTATTTACTGTATGTATGACTCATGGTGAGGTGCCTAAGGACTGGTGGAATGCTTGCATAGTGCCATTGTACAAAGGCAAAGGGGATAAGAGTGAGTGCTCAAATTACAGAGGTATAAGTTTGTTGAGTATTCCTGGGAAATCATATGGGACAGTATTGATTGAGAGGGTGAAGGTATGTACAAAGCATCAGGTTGGGGAAGAGCGGTGTGGTTTCAGAAGTGGTAGAGGATGTATGGATCATGTGTTTGCTTTGAAAAATGTATGTCAGAAATACTTAGAAAAGCAAATGGATTTGTATGTAGCATTTATGGATCTGGAGAAGAAATATGATAAGAGTTGATAGAGATGCTCTTTGGAAGGTATTAAGAATATATGGCGTGGGAGGCAAGTTGTTAGAAGCAGTGAAAAGTTTTTATTGAGGATGTAAGGCATGCGTACATGTAGGCAGAGAGGAAAGTGACTGGTTCTCAGTGAATGTTGGTTTGCGGCAAGGGTGTGCGATGTCTCCATGGTTGTTTAATTTGTTTATGGATGGGTTGTTAGGGAGGTGAATGCAAGAGTTTTGGAAAGAGGGGCAAGTATGCAGTCTGTTGTGGATAAGACAGCTTGGGAAGTGAGTCTGTTGTTGTTCGCTGATGATACAGTGCTGGTGGCTGATTTGGGTGAGAAACTGCAGAAGCTGGTGACTGAGTTTGGAAAAAGGGTGTGAAAGAAGAAAGCTGAGAGTAAATGTGAATAAGAGCAAGGTTATTAGGTACAGTAGGGCTGAGGGACAGGTCAATTGGTAGGTAAGTTTGAATGGAGAAAAACTGGAGGAAGTGAAGTGGTTTAGATATCTGGGAGTGGATTTGGCAGCGGATGGAACCATGGAAGTGGAAGTGCATTATAGGGTGGGGGAGGGGGTGAAAGTTCTGGGAGCGTTGAAAAATGTGTGGAAGTCAAAAACGTTATCTTGGAAAGCAAAAATGGGTATGTTTGAAGGAATGGTGGTTTCAACAATGTTATATGGATGCAAGGCATGGGCTATAGATAAAGATGTGTGGACGAGGGTGGATGTGCTGGAAATGAGATGTTTGGGGACAATATGTGGTGTGAGGTGGTTTGATCGAGTAAGTAATGAAAGGGTAAGAGAGATGTGTGGTAATAAAAAAGAGTGTGGTTGAGAGAGCAGATGAGGGTGTTTTAAAATGGTTTGGTCACATGGAGAGAATGTGTGAGGAAAGATTGACAAAGAGGATATATGTGTCATAGGTGGAGGGAACGAAGAGAAGTGGGAGACCAAATTGGAGGTGAAAAGATGGAGTGAAAAAGATTTTGAGCGATCAGGGCCTGAACATGCAGAAGGGTGAAAGGTGTAAAAGGAATAGAGTGAATTGGAACAATGTGGTATACCGGGGTTTGACGTGCTGTCAATGGATTGAACCAGGGCATGTGAAGCATCTGGGGTAAACTATGGAAAGTTTTGTGGGGCCTGGATGTGGAAAGGGAGCTGTGGTTTCGGTGCATTATACATGACAGCTAGAGACTGAGTGTGAGTGAATGTGGCATTTGCTGTCCTTTCCTAGTGCTATGTCACGCACATGCAGGGGGAAGGGGTTGTCATTTCATGTGTGGTGGGGTGGCGACGGGAATGAATAAGGGAAGACAGTATGAATGCTGTACATGTGTATATATGTATATGTCTGTGTGTGTATATATATGTATACGTTGAGATGTATAGGTATGTATATGTGCTGTGTGTGTATGTGTATGTATATACATGTGTATGTGGGTGGTTTGGGCCATTCATTCGTCTGTTTCCTTGCGCTACCTTGCTAATGCGGGAGACAGCAATAGTTTAATAAAATAAAAAAATAATATTTATCTATTCATTATACTTAATCGCTGTCTCACGTGTTTGCGAGGGAGCACAAGGAAACAGACGAGGAATGGCCCAACCCACCCATATATACATGTATATACTGTATTTTCTAGTTTATAAGATGTACTTTTTTCTGGAAAAATGTCGCCAAAAATTACCCTGTGTTTCATATACCAAAGGTTACTTCAGTCATCATATGTTAATGATGTACTAGCAGGAGGCAGCATTGTTCTTAGTTGCAGAGAAACTGAAATTTCATGTGTTATATATGGCATATACACCTATCCCTTGAAGTACATAGGGGTCGTCTATCAATATTTTTGATGCCTGATCCCTCTGGAAACTCCCATAAAGGGGGTGGCCATGGCAAAAGTCTTTTTTACTTGCTTCCCTAACCTACATCATTCCATGCTTTCTTCCTCCATTTCTCAGTCTCTATTACTTTTCCACTCTATTCACAGGTGGTGTTCCTCTCATTCCAACCCCTCCCATCACATGATCATTTGCTCTCTTTCACTGTAATTCCCCATGTCACAGGTGGTGTTCCTTTCACTCCAACCCCTTTCGTCATACGATCATACACTCTAATCTACTGTAAATGCCCCATGCTGCATTCTGTCCACAGACCCAAACCACCTCAAAGTATTATGTATCACCGACTCTACAATTCATTTCCTTTGCATTCCCTTACTTATGAAATGTCTCATACATTCCTCTCATTTCTTTTACATTCCTCTCATTTCTTTCTTCATTCCATCTAGTTAAACCACAGGCTCATCTCAAATAGCTCATTTCCAAGCCTGGAGTCTTGACCTTTGTGACTCATTCCATGTCCATGTTTTAGCTGCATAGGTCAGGGCTGGGAAAACTATGCTGTCTCTTAATCCTCTTTTCACTTCCATGTAACCTCCTGTAACTTTCATTATTCTATTAAGAAATCCAATGGCTCTTCTACCCTGTACTATTCTCTCCCCTACTTCTTCTGTATCACCATACATACCAAAGGCAACTCCTAAATACTTAAATTCTGTCACTCTACCCCATATATTTGTAACATATCCCAAAAAAGCATTCCACTTGACTCTTGTCACATGCTCTCTCTGCAACTATAAAAGCTCTGTAAAGCTTCTTATCTTTCAATAGATACTTTTCTACAGTCTTTCTAACCACAAAAATCTAGTGCCTTTCTTACCTTCATCCTCACTATTGCCCTTTTCACCTCACTTCTTGTTATAGGCCTCTGCACTTGTATCCTTTTTCTTCCATCCTCCATTCCCAAAACAACTACTGCCTCATAAGCTCCCATATTCACCTGTTCTTCAAAATACCCTTTCCACCTTCCACCTCCTCATATTTACATTTACATTAGGAGAGTGTTCCTAGAAAATGGTGTATAACAAATTCATGTAAATTTTACCTACTGCTGGATTATAGAAATGGGCCAGTCCCAGATCTTACCAGGAAAAAGAGCAAGTGCAATCAGTAAGTGGGATCAGTGATCATTTTATTATTGCTATCTTTGCATAAGGGGAAATTGCACCCTATAATGCTAGAGTTGCAGAAACTAAGCTATTAATACTAATGAGATAAGATATCATCTGTTCTGCCAAGAGGGATACGTGACAGAAAGACAGGAAAGAGATGGCAACTGAGGTGCACGATTACCTTTCTTAATAAAAGATTGCCTAAAGTTTCAAAAAATAGTGGAGGATGGCCCATTCAGACAACACATAATGGGAAGAGTAACTGTTGGTAAGAGGAACATAGGGGTGTTTGTAACATATAATTCTCCAAAGATCTGCGACAATCAAGAACAAATACAATGATAACAATAAGGGAACAACCAGGATGTACATGAAGTAGTGGAAGACTTGCATCTTGAGATGGTAAAGTACTATAAGGGGGGAATTTCAACTTTACAGAGACAGACAAAGGGAATTTGGATTCTCTTGATGATAGGGAGTCATGGATACAAAGGAAAATTTCCTGTACCAACAGGTCATGGTGTCATGGACCACACAGGATATGAAGAACTGATATACCATCACTACTAGATCTTATCTTCACACATAACTAGCATGGATACTGAGAACATTATATATAATACACCAATGGAAAGAAGTGATCAAGTAATGCTTAAGTATGCCTACGTGATAAAAAAGGACATTAAAAGAGCAAAGGTAAGAGAGGACATAAACAAGAGGTATAATTGCAGAGACTACACAAACCTCATTAATTTCTATGGTAATAACCAAAAACTAAGGCCTTGTAGTGAGAGGTTCTGTGAAATTTAGAGTAGACATAGGTGCCACTAACCTCAAATACAGAGGGAATGGTAAGAAAGAGGAAAGAATGGTTTAATGAATGGTTTAATAAAAGACATCATAATGCAAAGGAGCTTCAAGATATGCATTGGGAAGATAAAGATAGCACTAGCCAGCAAGCACTTGTAAAGTATAAGAAAGCTAAGAATAAGTATGTCAGGAGAAACAAGGAAAGAACAAAACTTCTAAAAGGATATTGAGGACCAAACAAGTGAAAATCCAAAACTTTTCTATAAATTCGTCAGGAATCAGCTGTCAGTTAAGGAGCAGCTACTATGGCAAAAATTCTGAGGAAAATCTATAAGAACACCATACAGATATGTGAGGAACTGAATAACACATTCAAAAGTGTTTTTACCATGGAAGACACTTCATCTCCAACACCAGTGAGATGGAATGGGAACGATGTTAATATTAGTTAAAAAAAAAATCAATGAAAGAACTTGACCCATACAAGGTTTATGGTTCTGATGAAATTTCACAGAATGTACTGAATATGTTCGCAGATACACTAAATAAAGCATATGTACTATTGGAAAGAGTCAAAACGCCATGGGCAAGGAAAAGGGCAAACATCACATCTATGTATTAGAAAGGAGGCTAGGAACAAGCACTGAACAATAGAATGGTCTAACTAGCAAGTGTCAGATGTAATGTGCTGGTAAAGATCATTAGAAAGCATGTGGATGACTTTCTATTAAGGAGAAATTACCTAAGTGAGAAACAGCATGGTTTTAAGAAAAAGATGTCTTGATTAGCTACCCTCTTAAATATTTATGAGAGAGTGAGCTCAATCCTCGACAAAAGGGAAGGCTGGGTAGTCTCTCTCTGTATCTGCACTGCCAGAAAGAATGTGAAACTGACACACGGAAGACTGATTAAGAAGCTAGATCACCAGGCAGGAATTTGGGGGAAACTCCTGCAAGGGATAAAAAATTATTTCAGAGAGAAGTAATAAGGGACGCATGTTAGAGGAGATTTTCCATATGGGTTAAGGTGACCACCAGTGGAGTGACACAGGGTTCAGTTCTGCAACCATAATTCTTCTTGATCTATGTAAATGATCTCCCTGAAGATATGGACTCCTACCTGATTATGTTTGATGATACAAAGGTCAAAAGGGAAGTGAAAATTGAGGAAAATTGCATCATACAAAGGAACCCAAACACAACCCTTCAGTATGATTACTATCTAGCTGGAGACTAGCTGCAGGATTCTGTGTGTGAGAAGGACCTGGGAGTTATCATCATCCCTAACATGCTGTCAGACTTTCATATTGGGAGAATAATCAGGAACACAAATGCCTTCAGGCAAATATAAGAATTGCATTTAAGTATGGGGATAAGGAAATATTTTGCAAGCTACTCATAACTTACATAAGGCCAAAACTAAAATATGCTTATCAAGTTTGGTTACCACACCAAAAGAAGCACAATGAATTAACATATACATAGGGCCAAAACTAAAAATTCTTGTAAAGAAGCACAAAGAATTAACATAGTAGGTCTGGAGGAGGGCAACAAAGATGGTATCATAATTAAGAAAGCTAAGGTACAGGGAAAAGCCTGAGGCTTTATATTTATCCACCTTGAAAGAGAGAAGAGTGCGAGGTAACCTGATAACAATTAAGAGTAATAGGTAACTTGATTGCAATTTTTAAGTCTTTAAAAGAGATTGATGATGCGGACAATGAGCAGTTCTTTGAAAGTTACATAGATACACAGACCACTGGTCCAAGTGGCCTCAGAGACACCACTTGCTTAAGGAGAACAAATTCCAGTCTCACAATCTGTCTTCATATGATTTGTTACACAAGGAAGGAATCAATCTAGTTGATCCTCAATGTACTTCTTCCAATTTAAGCATATTCGAGGTGAAATCTAACTAAACTTTGGTATAGAGGCAATATCACATCCTTTCTTTTGTATCAAAAGTTTCTGTTAATGAATTTTTATATCTTATTTGCTTCCTTGGCAGCTTCTTTTCAATGCTAGAAGGATCTGAAGTTGATGGAGACAGTGACCCCAAGATTCCCTAGGGTTGTTCTTAATCTTGCAACCAGTTCATCAGTTCATAATCAAATTTTTGCTGAGGTTTCCAACTTGTATCAGCTTTTTTTTATGATCAACTTGACTGCTGCTTCATGCATTAGCGAGGTAGCACCAGGAAACAGACGAAGAATAAGCCATCCACTCTCATACACATTTAGTGGTGTTAAATGGCATTTGCAAATTTCTATACCAA
Organism: Panulirus ornatus; assembly: GCF_036320965.1. Lineage (NCBI taxonomy): Eukaryota > Metazoa > Arthropoda > Malacostraca > Decapoda > Palinuridae > Panulirus > Panulirus ornatus. The sequence continues at coordinate 29,576,974 of NC_092231.1, read as the reverse complement.
TCAGCGATTTTATCTAGATTCTCTTGTAATCTTAGCCTATCTTCTTCAAATAAAAAGATATTGCTGATATTGGCTTCATCTACAAATCTGGACACTTAAGTTAGTAAGCCCTATGTTAATACTGTTAATATAAATGCTGAAAGGTACAGGCCCAAGTATGGATCCCTGGGGGACCCAAAAATAATGGGTGACCATCACCATTCATCATTCACTGGACCAGGATTCCCTCCAATTTCTTATGCAACCAGTAATCTTCAGGGCCATTCTTTATGCATCAATTTAATATGAGTACTGAATAACTTGTGACAAAATTGAAGGTTTATAAGGCACAATCTGCACCTTCTAAAACCAGGCTGTGTTGTTCCTGCTTTTCAGGTAGGCTACAATATCTCTAAAACTCGATTCTAAAAGTGTTATGCATCAATTCAATATGGGTACTGAATAACTTGTGACAAAATTCAAGGTTTATAAGGCATGATCTGCACCTTCTAAATCCAGGATGTGTTGTTCTTGGTTTTCAGGTAGGCTACAATATCTCTAAAAATCGATTCTAAAAGTGTACACATAATTGATATGAGGCTAATAGGATAATTATCATGTAATTTGCAGCTTCTATTTTTTGATATACAGATGTCTACCGGTCTCCAGTCCTGAGGGACTATACCATCCTGGAGAGATTTCTTGAGAAAAGAGGTATAACAGTTTGGCAATTTTATGTTTGATGTTTTTAATTACTCATCGATAGACACAGTATGGACCTGGACTTTTCTTAATCATCAGTTTATCTGTGTTAGTACTTCTCTAACAGTAATGGTAAATTCTGATTCTGTGTGAGTGCTATCAATCACACTCAAAACTCATGCCAGTGATTTCCAGTGTAAAAACAAAACTAAAAAACTTAACCAGGATTGCTGCTATGCTTTTACCATCCAGAATGGGTTCCCCATTCCCATTTACTAAGGGTCCTATCCCCCTTTTTATATCACTGATGTACCTATAAAATCTTTTAGGGTCTCTATTACTTTCTCTTGCAACAGATGTAGGGATGGAACAATCAGAGGACATATCATGAAATTCAGTAAGAAACATGTCAAAAATGGAAGTAAAAAATATTTCTACAGTATATGAGTGGTGAATGAAATGAAGTAAAAATTATTTCTACAGTATATGAGTGGTGAATGAGTGGAATAACTGAGAACATGGTTAATGCATTCAGCATACAAAATTCGAGAGGCTGTAGGATAGTAGAGAATGCTGAAGAGATGGGCCTCACAAGTGTAAAACTCCCTCCCCATGAAGTACAAATAGGTAATTAAAGATTAAGGGATAGAACTGATCTCCTCGTGCTAAGCTAATATGTTTAGTTTGATGATGGTGAGGGTAAACATCACATGCTCAAATGAAATGAATTCATTATTGAATTTTTCTTCAATACTTGTTTGCCATTTCCCGTGTTATTGAGGTAGTGCCGGGCACATATGAAGAAAGGCCACATTTGCTCACATCTATTCTCTATCTGTCATGTCTAATGCACTGAAACCACAGCCATCTATCTAAAACCAGTACCCAAAGACCTTCCCATGGTATCCTTGGCCACTTCACATGCCCTGAGAATGTCCATCGACAGTAAATTGACCCCTGTATACTACATCATTCCAATTCACTCATACCAGTGCTCACCTTCCTCATGCTCAGATCCTGAACATTTAAATTCTTTTTCACTCACTCCATCCTTCTTAAGCATTCAAAATCATCTTCATTCCATCCTTCCATCTCCAATATGGTCTCCCTCTTCTCCTTATCCCTTTCACTAAATCCTCTGTCCATCTCTCCTTGCTCACTCTCACCATATGTCCAAACCATTTCAGCACACCTCCTTCTGCTCTTTCACCCAAACTCTTCTATTAACAAACCTTTCTAATACAATTCTATCACTAAGTGGATCATATCATCTTGCACCACACACTGTCCTTGCACATTTCATTTCCAACACACCCACCCTCCTCTGCACAAACTCATCTATAGCCCATCCCTCGCATCCAGACATCATTGGGACTACTTTTCAGCTATCGCTTCCACTTTCATGCTTCCATTTGCATCCATGTTCACACACAGTTATCTTAAACACTACACTACCTTTAAATTTTCTCCTTTCAAACTGACATCCCAACTAAAGCTAAAGCTAATAATCTTGCTTTTATTCACATTTATTCTCAACTTCCTCCTTCTGCACACTCTTCTAACTCAGTCACCAACTTCTGCCATTTCCCACTTGAATCTGCCCACAGTGCTGTCATCAGCAAACAACAACTGATTCACTTCCCAGGCTCCCTCACCCCCTATAAACAACATACTCACCCCTTTCTCAAAGAACCTTGCATTTAATACCTTGACAACCCATCATTAAACAAATTAAACAGCCATGGTGACATCACACACCACTACTGATGATCAACCTTCATCTGGGACCACTCAGTCTCCTCGCTTCCTATTTGTACACATGCCTCACAACTTTGATTAAAACTTCTCACTCCTTCCAGCAGATATGCCAACTGAAATTTCTAGACTGTGCCTAAAATGTCCAAAAAAGCACTAAACTTATGTAAAGAAAAGGTAAAAAAAAAAGGCACTTAAGACTACTACAAAATAACACATTAGGATGCATTACTCTCACTCATTAGTACAGAGGCGATTATTCTAGATATGCTAAATCCCAGTCAGCCATCTCTCCCTCAAGGTGTGTAGTTGTTTTTTGCTGTCATTCTTCCTTCGATGTTGGTGGCTAAGATGAAGACTGATATGCATGCCATCATTTAGTAGTTTGCAATCATGGCAGCATTCACCATGCCTTCTCAGCCCATATTTAATAGTCAAACAGCTTTCAAACTTATCACATTCACCAGATAATCAGTTCTAAATAACAGAGCTCATGTGGCTGAACACACAGTCCACATCAGCATCAGAATGATGTAAAGTGAGTACTATTATGCTAAATTAGAGAGATAGTGGATTTTCTCCTATGGCATCCCTATATGAAATTATTTCTGCCTAAAATCAAAGTGTCTAAGGTATGTACCTGCTGTAAGTGATAAACTTTCCTCAAGTGGAACTCAAATGCAGCACCTTCGACAAATATTTTTACAAGATCCAGTACGCAGGGCTTTAATGGCTAGAGGCATTCACTTCCAATCAGACATGGCATTGACTGATGCACTTGAATTATATTTAGCAAACACAGACGCAGTTATGTCATGAGATCCTTCCACAAATATCTTTTTCACTAAGAAACTTGCAGTCAGACAATGCCTTTAAAATTCCTAAGCTAGGAATGGCTTAGGATCAAAATAGTCTTGAACTTCATCACATTCGTTTACCTTTTTTCAAGAGATAACAATCTTGAGGCTGATGGAATCATTGAGACAGCCAAGGACACTTAGCAACTTAGTTGGATCCTGTAATCCTTTTTCACACTCTGAACTTTTCCAAGAATATGCTTCTGAAATATGACAAACACAAAATTTTTCTTGTCACAATATAGTGAATGAAGGAGTTCAGCTATATAATACTGTTCATCATTTCTTGCAAAATCAAAATGAGTTTTAAGCATGGTCCATTTTTGCAATATTCTTGCAATGGGAGATTCAAAGGACATCCATCATGTCTGGCTCAGTTGCACTAGTTTCAAGGAAGGTTTTCCTCCATTTATCAAAGCAAAATACTCCTGTACCTCACTTGGTGAACTGAAAAATGGGAGAACCAGTTATATGTTCCTCTAATCATAAGTCCAATTTTCTAGGCAGACACTTGGCTGCAGCATGACACACAGCAAGATGAAGGGAACGACACGCATATGTAACAAATATAAGATGAGGAACTTCAGATTTTAATTCTGCTTACAATCCCATGTTCACACCAGTCATAAAAGAAGCATTATAAGAGCAAGAGCAGTGAGTGTGCAGCTCAAATTTTTATTTTTCAAGGATTCCTTTAACAGCTCAAGTCTATTATTTTTCAAGGATTCCTTTAAAGCATCACATATTGTATATGCAATGCAATAAGGTGTTATTCTCTTGGAATACCACCTTATAGCTATATCCAGTAGCTTAGTTATTGACATATTATTACTTTCATCAGTTAATAAGCTGAATTTACTTATTCTAGTATCAGCCTTCAAGTCATCAGTAAAATATGGCACAAGTACACTGGAAAAAACTGCACTATGCTTTGACCTTCTATGCTTAAGTGTTCTTACATCCTCTACTATCAGCAAAATGTTCTTTGCAGAATTCACTTCCATGGTCAACTTTTCACAATAAACAATGTTCAGCTATGAACAAAATCATACTTCCCTGTTTTCCTTACATCATCATTTAGTTTGTCAAATTCATGCTTTGTTCATCTTTGTGTTTGGTTCTTCAATTTTCTTGTGCTTTGTGGCATTTCTGCACCTTTTAGTGCCACTTAATTTGGCCACCACTGAACATCTGCAGTACTTAGATTTTCTTTTACCTCCTACTTTCATTGACCAATTTTGGAATCTTAAGTCACTGGGCTCTAAAATGCCGAATATATTTCTTGCTCATAATGAATATAGGGTAAGCAGGGCAGGAATAATAGACTGTAAGAGTTACAAACACAAGACAAATAAGGGTCTAAATAAAAATGGTGATGTGGATGTGAACTGGACAGGCCCATCAAGTGCACATGTCTGCTAACCAAAAGGTGGGAATCATTACTTGGGAGCTTTTTTGTTATCCTTTTTTTCATTGAGGCACTTGTTCGTTACATATATACTAAGCTAGCTATCAAAAATTGCTGTTGCAAAAAAGAGCTAACTTTGGAGCTATATAAAGTAGAGTGATAAAACAGTACCAAAAGACTAGATAAAAAAAATTTCCATGAACAAATCCTAAATTTAGCACTAAAAAGTACTAAATTAGCAGTTCTCCCTTCTGTCAATTTCCCTCCCACACCATATATTTGTAAGACCAATCACAAGGCATCTCTATCAACCTGATTATATGCTTTCTCATTATCCATAAATGTTTCTTTTGGTATTTCTAACACACATCATTCAAAACAAACACCTGATCTACACATCCCCTACCACTCCTGAAAGCACATTATTCCTCTCCAATCTGATGCTCTGTGCATATCTTCACCCTGAAATCATCATACAACTCACCATGTGCACTCAACTAACTTATACCTCTGTAGTTTGAACACTAACTCTTGTGCCCCTTGCCTTTATACAATGGCACTATAAATGCATTTTGCTAATCCTTAGACACCTCTCTATGATCCAAACATCCATTGAACTAGTTAATCAACAACAACAGTCATTCTGTTTCTTAAGAAATTCAACTGCAATACCATCCACTCCAGCTGCCTTGCCATATTTCATTGTATGGATGGTTTTCACCACCCCTTCCATCTTCATCAAACCACTATCCATGAATCTAACTTTGTACACCACCCCGACCAGAAACCTTACATGTGACAACCTATCATCAAACACATTCAACAATCCTCCAAAATACTTATTCCATCTCCACTTCACCTCATAACTACCTCTCACTACCTCCCCATGAGCCCCCTTCACCAATGTTCCCTTTTTTGTTTGCTTGTTTGTTTGTTTGTGTACACTATTATACTCCTTCCAAAACATCTTATCCTCCTTAAAGTTTAATGATACTCACTCACTCCAATTCTCATTTGCCCTCTTTTTCAACCACTGCACCTTCCTCTTGACCTACTGCTGTTTCTTATACATCTTCTGCACTGTTTTCCAGTAAGTACTGTCCATATAGCTCTCTCCTCTCTTTCCCATTCAATTTCACTTCATCTCACAATTCACTACCTTTTCTAACCTGCACAATTCCCACCTTATACATGCCAAACCCATATCTCCCACATACCAGTACTGCTTTCCTATATACCTCCCATCCTACACAGACCACATACACATCTCTTGCAAACACTAGCACTGCTTTCCTATACATCTTCCTTTCCCATCCAATCCTCAAGTTTCATTTACTCTCACCTTTTGCCATTCTACATTCAATCTCTCCTGATATTTCTTCACCAATATCATTTCATCTCTTCTGAAAACCTCTACATATCTTCATCCTTGCATCCACAAGGTAATGATTGAACATCCAACCAGCTGCCACTCTCAGCACATTCACACCCAAAAGTCTCTCTTTTGCACATCTATCTATTCATTTATATCTCTGACACCTGTTCCAACTGGAACTCCTGCAAGGGGGTGGCCACTGCCATAGAGATTCCATAACTAGTGAACTCTAGTGCTGCTTCTTAAGCCTTTAGTGACTCAACCTTAAGAGGTCACTAGCAGAGAAAAGCTTTAGCACAGTGTTTGCTGAGGCTCCTACCTAATGTTCCTACTGACTACTACTACCTAATGCTCCTACCTACTACTTCTACCTAATGCTCAAGTTTAAATGTTCCTACCTACTAATACTATCTATTGTCCCTGCCATTCTGCTAAAAGGTAAGGCTTGTGCATAGTGCTCAATGCTGGAATATCTAGATGTGATTATGTGATGTCAAGTGTCATGCAAGAGAAGCAGGGATTGTATGTTTGTGGACAGAAAGCCAGTACCCCAAGAGTGGGTAAGACATAAAAAAAAGAAATTTATCTGGGTGTGAGGCATAAAACTTGATAATCACAGAGCTGGCTCACTACAGAGGTGATAAAAAGCCTGCCGATACCCAGGGAAGTAGTACAGGTGATATATCTCCTTTGGTCATTGGCTGCCTACCAACTACTACCTACTCCTAACAATCAGTAAGTAATCCAACAGTGCCAAGTGACCATCTTTCCTATCCATATACATAATCTTCTGTATGTCCCTCTTCTTAAATCAATTACTCCAAATCACCAGCCCTTTTTCAGCACATACCTCCACAAACAGTTCATCATTTCCATTCACTTTACTGAATACCCCATGGCCCCTATCTATACCAACTGCTGCATTACTCACTTTTGCAATTAAGTCACCCATCTGTTTTGATGGGTAGTTTGCTTATGCACAGGCTCAGGAAAACACAGCTTCCAAGTGCAATATATTGGTGTGAAATATATGCAAAGTGCAGCAAATGAAACCAATACAGTGACTAATAATGAGTCTAGAGTGTAGTTAAGAAGTAGGGTGGAGGAAAGTGTGCTCAAAACATAAGTTCTAGATGTGAACTGCCTCACCTAGCCATGGAAAGTTACAATGTAAACTCAGGTTTATTTGAACACACTTGACTAACACACTTCATTCATGTCCTTTACCCACACTAATGTATTCAACTCTCAGCCTCAATAGTTGCAAAACCCATTCATATTAAACGACAGTTAACACTCATGCAGGACAATCACATACTATCCAGTATCAAAACTACTGACACTATTCTGATGCTCCCAAGACACTTACCTCGCCTGATCTTTCCTCTCATGGCTAGGTTTATACGCACTAATAATCACTTATCTTTCACAATCCAATTTCACCTTTATCCACCAGTCTAGAGCTCATTTCCTTACACTCTTTCACACACTCCCACAACTCCTCTACCAACCCCTCAATTTACTCCAATGACATTTCCAGGCTATTTTCCTCCTTACCCTTGAGCCTTCTTTCACTCATACCCACAACATCCTGGTTCCTTTCCTCAAAAAAATACCAACCACAACATCCTGATTCCTTTCCTCAAAAAAATACCTTTTTTTTACCCTTGAGCTTTCTTTCACTCATAACCACAACATCCAGGTTCCTTTCCTCAAAAAAAAAAAAAAATACCTATCTTCCCTTTCCTCTCTTTCTTTTCTTTTCTTTCATACTATTCGCCATTTCCCGCATTAGCGAGGTAGCGATAAGAACAGAGGACTGGGCCTTTGAGGGAATATCCTCACCTGGCCCCCCTTCTCTTTTCCTTCTTTTGGAAAATTAGTTATATCGACACACATTCAGACACTCTAGCCTAAGCCTTCGAGGAGCAAGAGCAATGCCCGCCTGGCTCCCTCCGTTCTATCTTTTAAAAACAGGGTGTGTGTGTGTGTGTGTGTGTGTGTGTGTGTGTGTGTGTGTGGGTGGGGGGGGGGTGCTAATACCGCCCTAATACACATCTCTGACATGCAGGGGACACAGAGGTAGATTCATTTTTGCCCCCTACTATATCTGCCCCAGGAGTCCTTTCTATCTTTACAAGGTCATAAAGTGTTGTGATGTGTGTACATCTATGTGAAGAGAGTGCTGGGAAAGTGAGTAGTATGAGCTTAGGAAGAGGGTTTGTGGAGGTGGAGTGATGAGTAATGTCCAGAGAATAAATGAGAGAGTGCAACTCATTTCTGTCTGGCAGTGTATATTTTGATGGGTATTTCACTGACATGGGAAATGGAGAATAGTATGAGAAAAAACAAAAATCTGGGAGTGGATTTAGCAGTGGATGGAACCATGGAAGCGGAGGTGAGTCACAGGGTGGGGAAGGGGGTAAAGGTTCTCGGAGCGTTGAAGAATGTGTGGAAGGCAAGAATGTTACCTCGGAGCCAAAATGGGTATGTTTGAAGGAATAGTGGTTCCAACAATATATATGGTTGTGAGGTGTGGGCTATAGATAGGGTTGTGCGGAGGAGGGTGGATGTTTTGGAAATAAGATGTTTGAGGACATTATGTGGTGTGAGATGGTTTGATCGGAAAGTAATGAAAGGGTAAGAGAGATGTGTGGTAATAAAAAGAGTGTGGTTGAGAGAGCAGAAGAGGGCCTATTGAAATGGTTTGGTCACATGGAGAGAATGAGTGAAGAAAGACTGACAAAGAGGTATATCGGAGTCGACGTGCTGTCAATGGACTGAACCAGGGAATGTGAAGCGTATAGGGTAAACCATGGAAAGTTTTGTGGGGCCTGGATGTGGAAAGGGAGTTGAGGTTTCGGTGCATTATACATGAGAGTTAGAGACTGAGTGTGAATGAATGTGGCCTTTGTTGTCTTTCCCTAGCGCTACCTCGCACAAATGCAGGGGGGAGGGGGGTGCCATTTCATCTGTGGCAGGGTGGCAATGGGAATGAATAAAGGCACCAAGTATGAATTACGTACATGTGTGTGTATGTATGTATGTATGTATATGTGTATATATATATATATATTTATTTTTTTTTATTATACTTTGTCGCTGTCTCCCGCGTTTGCGAGGTAGCGCAAGGAAACAGACGAAAGAAATGGCCCAACCCCCCCCATACACATGTATATACATACGTCCACACACGCAAATATACATCCCTACACAGCTTTCCATGGTTTACCCCAGTCGCTTCACATGCCTTGATTCAATCCACTGACAGCACGTCAACCCCGGTATACCACATCGCTCCAATTCACTCTATTCCTTGCCCTCCTTTCACCCTAGTGCATGTTCAGGCCCCGATCACACAAAATCTTTTTCACTCCATCTTTCCGCCTCCAATTTGGTCTCCCTCTTCTCCTCGTTCCCTCCACCTCCGACACATATATACTCTTGGTCAATCTTTCCTCACTCATTCTCTCCATGTGCCCAAACCACTTCAAAACACCCTCTTCTGCTCTCTCAACCACGCTCTTTTTATTTCCACATATCTCTCTTACCCTTACGTTACTCACTCGATCAAACCACCTCACACCACACATTGTCCTCAAACATCTCATTTCCAGCACATCCATCCTCCTGCGCACAACTCTATCCATAGCCCATGCCTCGCAGCCATACAACATTGTTGGAACCACTATTCCTTCAAACATACCCATTTTTGCTTTCCGAGATAATGTTCTCGACTTCCACACATTCTTCAAGGCTCCCAGAATTTTCGTCCCCTCCCCCACCCTATGATCCACTTCCGCTTCCATGGTTCCATCCGCTGCCAGATCCACTCCCAGATATCTAAAACACTTCACTTCCTCCAGTTTTTCTCCATTCAAACTCACCTCCCAATTGACTTGACCCTCAACCCTACTGTACCTAATAACCTTGCTCTTATTCACATTTACTCTTAACTTTCTTCTTCAACACACTTTATCAAACTCAGTCACCAGCTTCTGCAGTTTCTCACATGAATCAGCCACCAGCGCTGTATCATCAGCGAACAACAACTGACTCACTTCCCAAGCTCTCTCATCCCCAACAGACTTCATACTTGCCCCTCTTTCCAAAACTCTTGCATTTACCTCCCTAACAACCCCATCCATAAACAAATTAAACAACCATGGAGACATCACACACCCCTGCCGCAAACCTACATTCACTCAGAACCAATCACTTTCCTCTTTTCCTACACGTACACATGCCTTACATCCTCGATAAAAACTTTTCACTGCTTCTAACAACTTTCCTCCCACACCATATATTCTTAACACCTTCCACAGAGCATCTCTATCAACTCTATCATATGCCTTCTCCAGATCCATAAATGCTACATACAAATCCATTTGCTTTTCTAAGTATTTCTCACATACATTCTTCAAAGCAAACACCTGATCCACACATCCTCTACCACTTCTGAATCATAGGGTGGGGGAGGGGGCAAAAATCCTGGGAGCCTTGAAGAATGTGTGGAAGTCGAGAACATTATCTTGGAAAGCAAAAATGAGTATGGTTGAAGGAATAGTGGTTCTAACAATGCTGTATGGTTGCGAGGCATGGGCTATGGATAGAGTTGTGCACAGGATGGTGGATGTGTTGGAAATGAGATGTTTGAGGACAATGTGTGGTGTGAGGTGGTTTGATCGAGTAAGTAACGTAAGGGTAAGAGAGATGTGTGGAAATAAAAAGAGCGTGGTTGAGAGAGCAGAAGAGGGTGTTTTGAAATGGTTTGGGCACATGGAGAGAATGAGTGAGGAAAGATTGACCAAGAGGATATATGTGTCGGAGGTGGAGGGAACGATGAGAAGTGGGAGACCAAATTGGAGGTGGAAAGATGGAGTGAAAAAGATTTTGTGTGATTGGGGCCTGAACATGCAGGAGGGTGAAAGGTGGGCAAGGAATAGAGTGAATTGGATCGATGTGGTATACCAGGGTTGACGTGCTGTCAGTGGATTGAATCAGGGCATGTGAAGCGTCTGGGGTAAACCATGGAAAGTTGTGTGGGGCCTGGATGTGGAAAGGGAGCTGTGGTTTCAGGCATTATTGCATGACAGCTAGAGACTGAGTGTGAATGAATGGGGCCTTTGTTGTCTTTTCCTAGTGCTACCTCGCACACATGAGGGGGAGGGGGATGGTATTTCCATGTGTGGCGAGGTGGCGATGGGAATGAATAAAGGCAGACAGTGTGAATTGTGTGCATGGGTATATATGTATGTGTTTGTGTGTGTATATATATGTGTACATTGAGATGTATAGGTATGTATATTTGCGTGTGTGGACGTGTATGTATATACATTGTGTATGGGGGTGGGTTGGGCCATCTCTTTCATCTGTTTCCTTGCGCTACCTCGCAAACGCGGGAGACAGCGACAAAGCAAAATAAATATAATAAATAATATTTATATATATATATATATATATGTAAGGCATGTGTACGTGTAGGAAGAGAGGAAAGTGATTGGTTCTCAGTGAATGTAGGTTTGCGGCAGGGGTGTGTGATGTCTCCATGGTTGTTTAATTTGTATATGGATGGGGTTGTTCGGGAGGTGAATGCAAGAGTTTTGGAAAGAGGGGCAAGTATGAAGTCTGTTGTGGATGGGAGAGCTTGGGAAGTGAGTCAGTTGTTGTTCACTGATGATACAGCACTGGTGGCTGATTCATGTGAGAAACTGCAGAAGCTGGTGACTGAGTCTGGTAAAGTGTGTGAAAGAAGAAAGTTAAGAGTAAATGAGAATAAGAGCAAGGTTATTAGGTACAATAAGGTTGAGGGTCAAGTCAATTGGGAGGTAAGTTTGAATGGAGAAAAACTGAAGGAAGTAAAGTGTTTTAGATATCTGGGAGTGGATCTGGCAGCGGATGGAACCATGGAAGCGGAAGTGAATCATAGGGTGGGGGAGGGGGCGAAAATCCTGGGAGCCTTGAAGAATGTGTGGAAGTCGAGAACATTATCTCGGAGCAAAAATGGGTATGTTTGAAGGAATAGTGGTTCCAACAATGTTGTATGGATGCGAGGCGTGGACTATGGATAGAGTTGTGCACAGGAGGGTGGATGTGCTGGAAATGAGATGTTTGAGGACAATGTGTGGTGTGAGGTGGTTTGATCGAGTAAGTAATGTAAGGGTAAGAGAGATGTGAGGAAATAAAAAGAGCGTGGTTGAGAGAGCAGAAGAGGGTGTTTTGAAATGGTTTGGGCACATGGAGAGAATGGGTGAGGAAAGATTGACCAAGAGGATATATGTGTCAGAGGTGGAGGGAATGAGGAGAAGTGGGAGACCAAATTGGAGGTGGAAAGATGGAGTGAAAAAGATTTTGAGTGATCGGGGCCTGAACATGCAGGAGGGTGAAAGGAGGGGAAGGAATAGAGTGAATTGGAGCGATGTGGTATACCGGGGTTGACGTGCTGTCAGTGGATTGAATCAAGGCATGTGAAGCGTCTGGGGTAAACCATGGAAAGCTGTGTAGGTATGTATATTTGTGTGTGTGGACGTATGTATATACATGTGTATGGGGGGGGTTGGGCCATTTCTTTTGTCTGTTTCCTTGCGCTACCTCGCAAACGCGGGAGACAGCGACAAAGTATAAAAAAAAAAAAAAAAAAATATATATGTAAGGCATGTGTACGTGTAGGAAGAGAGGAAAGTGATTGGTTCTCAGTGAATGTAGGTTTGCGGCAGGGGTGTGTGATGTCTCCATGGTTTTTTAATTTGTTTATGGATGGGGTTGTTAGGGAGGTGAATGTAAGAGCTTTGGAAAGAGGGGCAAGTATGAAGTCTGTTGTGGATGAGAGAGCTTGGGAAGAGTCAGTTGTTGTTCGCTGATGATACAGGGCTGGTGGCTGATTCATGTGAGAAACTGCAGAAGCTGGTGACTGAGTTTGGTAGAGTGTGTGAAAGAAGAAAGTTAAGAGTAAATGTGAATAAGAGCAAGGTTATTAGGTACAGTAGGGTTGAGGGTCAAGTCAATTGGGAGGTAAGTCTGAATGGAGAAAAACTGGAGGAAGTAAAGTGTTTTAGATATCTGGGAGTGGATCTGGCAGCGGATGGAACCATGGAAGCGGTAGTGGATCATAGGGTAGGGGAGGGGGCGAAAATCCTGGGAGCCTTAAAGAATGTGTGGAAGTCGAGAACTTTATCTCAGAAAGCAAAAATGGGTATGTTTGAAGGAATAGTGGTTCCAACAATTTTGTATGGTTGCGAGGTGTGGGCTATGGATAGAGTTGTGCACAGGAGGGTGGATGTGCTGGAAATGAGATGTTTGAGGACAATGTGTGGTGTGAGGTGGTTTGATCGAGTAAGTAACGTAAGGGTAAGAGAGATGTGTGGAAATAAAAAGAGCGTGGTTGAGAGAGCAGAAGAGGGTGTTTTGAAATGGTTTGGGCACATGGAGAGAATGAGTGAGGAAAGATTGACCAAGAGGATATACGTGTCGGAGGTGGAGGGAATGAGGAGAAGCGGGAGACCAAATTGGAGGTGGAAAGATGGAGTGAAAAAGATTTTGTGTGATCGGGGCCTGAACATGCAGGAGGGTGAAAGGAGGGCAAGGAATAGAGTGAATTGGATTGATGTGGTATACCGGGGTTGACGTGCTGTCAGTGGCTTGAATCAGGGCATGTGAAGCATCTGGGGTAAACCATGGAAAGCTGTGTAGGTATGTATATTTGCGAGTGGGGACGTGTATGTATATACATGTGTATGGGGGTGGGTTGGGCCATTTCTTTCTTTCAAACTATTCGCCATTTCCCGCGTTAGCGAGGTAGCGTTAAGAACAGAGAACTGAGCCTTTGAGGGAATATCCTCACCTGGCCCCCTTCTCTGTTCCTTCTTTTGGAAAATTAAAAAAAATAATGAGAGGGGAGGATATATGTATACACTGAAATGTATAGGTATGAAAATGTGCGTGTGTGGACGTGTAAGTATATACATGTGTATGTGGGTGGGTTGGGCCATTCTTTCGTCTGTTTTCTTGCACAACCTTGCTAACGTGGGAGACAGCGACAAAGTACAATATCTATCTATCATTTTTTTTTTCTCTTTTTTTGCTTTGTCGCTGTCTCCCGCGTTTGCGAGGTAGCGCAAGGAAACAGACGAAAGAAATGGCCCAACCCACCCCCATACACATGCCTTGATTCAATCCACTGACAGCACGTCAACCCCGGTATACCACATCGCTCCAATTCACTCTATTCTTTGCCCTCCTTTCACCCTCCTGCATGTTCAGGCCCCGATCACACAAAATCTTTTTCACTCCATCTTTCCACCTCCAATTTGGTCTCCCACTTCTCCTCATTCCCTCCACCTCCGACACGTATATCCTCTTGGTCAATCTTTCCTCACTCATTCTCTCCATGTGCCCAAACCATTTCAAAACACCCTCTTCTGCTCTCTCAACCACGCTCTTTTTATTTCCACACATCTCTCTTACCCTTACGTTACTTACTCGATCAAACCACCTCACACCACACATTGTCCTCAAACATCTCATTTCCAGCACATCCATCCTCCTGCGCACAACTCTATCCATAGTCCACGTCTCGCAACCATACAACATTGTTGGAACCACTATTCCTTCAAACATACCCATTTTTACTTTCCGAGATAATGTTCTCGACTTCCACACATTCTTCAAGGCTCCCAGAATTTTCGCCCCCTCCTCCACCCTATGATCCACTTCCGCTTCCATGGTTCCATCCGCTGACAGATCCACTCCCAGATATCTAAAACACTTCACTTCCTCCAGTTTTTCTCCATTCAAACTCACCTCCCAATTGAATTGACCCTCAACCCTACTGTACCTAATAACCTTGCTCTTATTCACATTTACTCTTAACTTTCTTCTTTCACACACTTTACCAAACTCAGTCACCAGCTTCTGCAGTTTCTCACATGAATCAGCCACCAGCGCTCTATCATCAGCGAACAACAACTGACTCACTTCCCAAGCACTCTCATCCCCAACAGACTTCATACTTGCCCCTCTTTCCAAAACTCTTGCATTCACCTCCCTAACAACCCCATCCATAAACAAATTAAACAACCATGGAGACATCACACACCCCTGCCGCAAACCTACATTCACTGAGAACCAATCACTTTCCTCTCTTCCTACACGTACACATGCCTTACATCCTCGATAAAAACTTTTCACTGCTTCTAACAACTTGCCTCCCACACCATATATTCTTAATACCTTCCACAGGGGAGGAATAGGATGTATTTAGGGAACCAGTAATGGCTTGCGCAAAAGATGCTTGTAGCATGAGAAGCGTAGGAGGTGGGCAAATTAGAAAGGATAGCGAGTGGTGCGATGAAGTAAGATTATCAGAGAAAGAGAAGAGAGAGGCATTTGGACAATTTTTGCAGGGAAATAATGCAAATGACTGGGAGATGTATAAAAAAAAGAGGTAGGAGGTCAAGAGAAGGGTGCAAGAGGTGAAAAAGATGGCAAATGAGAGTTGGAGTGAGAGAGTATCATTAAATTTTAGGGAGAATAAAAAGATGTTTTGGAAGGAGGTAAATAAAGTGCATAAGACAAGGGAACATCTGTGAAGGAGGCTAATGGGGAGGTGATAACAAGTAGTGGTGATGTGAGAAGGAGATGGAGTGAGTATCTTGAAGATTAGTTGAATGTGTTTGATGATAGAGTGGTAGATATAGGGTGTTTTGGTCAAGGTGGTGTGCAAAGTGAGAGGGTTAGGGAGAATGATTTGGTAAACAGAGAAGAGGTAGTCACAGCTTTGTGGAAGATGAAAGCTGGCAAGGCAGCAGGTTTGGATGGTATTGCAGTGGAATTCATTAAAAAAGAAGGTGACTGTATTGATGACTGGTTGGTAAGGTTATGTAATGTATGCATGACTCATGATGAGGTGCCTGAGGATTGGCAGAACGCTTGCATAGTGCCATTGTACAGAGGGAAAGGGGATTAAAGTGAGTGCTCAAATTACAGAGGTATACGTTTGTTAAGTATTCCTGGGAAATTATATGGGAGGGTATTGACTGAGAGGGTGAAGGCATGTAAAGAGCATCAGATTGGGGAAGAGCAGTGTGGTTTCAGAAGTGATAGAAGATGTGTGGCTCAGGTGCTTGCTTTGAAGAATGTATGTGAGAAATACTTAGAAAAGCAAATGGACTTGTATGTAGCATTTATGGATCTGGAGAGGGCATATGATAAAGTTGATAGAGATTCTCTGTGGAAGGTATTAAGAACATATGATGTGGAAGGCAAGTTGTTAAAAGCAGTGAAAAGTTTTTATCGAAGATGTAAGGCATGTGTACGAGTAGGAAGAGCGGAAAGTGATTGGTTCTCAGTGAATGCTGGTTTGCATCAGGGGTGCGTGATGTCTCCATGGTTGTTTAATTTGTTAGGGAGGGAAATGCAAGAGTTTTGTTAAGAGGGGCAAGTATGCAGTCTGTTGTGGATGAGAGAGCTTGGGAAGTGAGTCAGTTGTTTGCTGATGATAGAGGGCTGGTGGCTGATTCGTGTGAGAAACTGCAGAAGCTGGTGACTGAGTTTGGTAAAGTGTGTGAAAGAAGAAAGCTGAGAGTAAATGTGAATAAGAGCAAGGTTATTAGGTACAGTGGGGTTGAGGGACAAGTCAATTGGGAGGTAAGTTTAAATGGAGAAAAACTGGAGGAAGTGAAATGTTTTAGATATCTGGGAGTGGATTTGGCAGCGGATGGAACCATGGAAGCGGAAGTGAATCATAGGGTGGGGGAGGGGGTGAAAGTTCTGGGAGCGTTGAAAAATGTACGGAAGTTGAGAATGTTATCTTGGAAAGCAAAAATGGGTATGTTTGAAGGAACATACAACAATGTTGTATGGTTGAGAGGCATGGGCTATGGATAGAGTTGTGCGCAGGAGGGTGGATGTGCTGGAAATGAGATGTTTGAGGACAATATGTGGTGTGAGGTGGTTTGATCGAGTAAGTAATCAAAAGGTAAGTGAGATGTGTGGTACTAAAAAGAGTGTGGTTGAGAGAGCAGAAGAGGGTGTTTTGAAATGGTTCAGACACATGGAGAGAATGAGTGAGGAAAGATTGACCAAGAGGATATATGTGTTAGAGGTGGAGGGAACAAGGAGAACTGGGAGACCAAATTGGAGGTGTAAAGATGGAGTGAAAAAGGTTCTGAGTAATCTGGGGCTGAACATGCAGGAGGGTGAAAGGCATGCAAGGAATAGAGTGAATTGGAATGATGTGGTATACTGGAGTTGACGCACTGTCAATGGATTGAACCAGGGCATGTGAAGCATATGGGGTAAACCATGGAAACTTTTGTGGGGCCTGGATGTGGGTAGGGAGCTGTGGTTTCGGTGCATTATACATGACAGCTAGAGTCTGAGTGTGAATGAATGTGGCCTTCATTGTCTTTTCCAAGCACTACCTCGCGCACATGCGGGGGGAGGGGGTTTGTCATTTAATGTGTGGTGGGGTGGTGACGGGAATGAATAAGGGCAGACAGTATGAACTGTGTACATGTGCATATATGTATATGTCTGTGTGTGTATATGTATACGTTGAGATGTATAGGTATGTATATGTGCGTGTGTGGACGTGTATGTATATACATGTGTATGTGGGTGAGTTGGGCAATTCTTTTGTATGTTTCCTTGCGCTACCTCGCTAACGCAAGAGACAGCGACAAAGTATAATAAATAAATAAAATACAATAAAAATATATATATATATATGTAACTGAGTGGATGGTTCATTCTTCGTCTGTTTCCTGGTGCTACCTTGCTGATATGGGAAACAGCGATTATGTAGAATATAATAAAAATAAATGCCTTCTGAATATCTAGACAGATGAATTCAGCTGCTTTACTTTCATTATACCATTAGATTACACTCACATACAATCAAGCAGATTTGTCAGACACAAGTGTTTTTGTTAAAATCCAAGCTAAGATTTGTTTATTAAGTAGTAAAATGGCTTATAATTTTGTCTTGAAGGATAGTTTTTATAAGTTTCTAATTACAGATTTTAGCTTGTAGATATTTCCCAGGAAGTAAGCTGTAACCATTTCTGAATACTGGTGCTACACTGACATACTTCTACTCCTTTGGAACTTTCCCCAAAGCAACTTATTGAAAAGAGCAGTCAGGGGCTTTACTATTTCATTACTCATCTCATTCACTGTCCTCAGATAAAATTCATCATGGCTTGCCATTTTGTTCACTTACATTCTTCAGGGGCTTTACTATTTCATTACTCATCTCATTCATTGTCCTCAGATAAAATTCATCATGGCCTGCTGTTTTGTTCACTTACATTCTATGTATTGCTATCAACGTGTCTTCTATTTTCATGTCAATAAGTAACAGAATATTCTAATCTATCAATAAAACTGGAGGCAAGACCTGATGTGTATGTGTTGCATCCTTGAATGTAGATACAGATGCAAAAAATTATTTAAGATTTTCTCTGTGCCTTTGTTGCCTTGAACTAAGTCACTGTTTTCTGTAATTAAAGGACCAATTGACTAGGATATAACTCTCTTCTTTCTAAAATAACTATAAAACTCATGATTTCTTTTGCTATTTTTGGCAATATATGCTTACTTTGTCATATAAGTCTCCTAAGTTTCTCTGAGAAAATCTTCATCATTTACTCTTCATTATTTATATAATATACTTAACCACCATCTCCTGTGTTAGTGAGGTAGCACAAGAAAAGACGAGGAATAGCCTAACCCACCCACAT
This sequence comes from Panulirus ornatus, assembly GCF_036320965.1. Taxonomy (NCBI): domain Eukaryota; kingdom Metazoa; phylum Arthropoda; class Malacostraca; order Decapoda; family Palinuridae; genus Panulirus; species Panulirus ornatus. The sequence continues at coordinate 29,558,158 of NC_092231.1, read as the reverse complement.
ACACATGCATGTTGGTTATTATTTTCTTCAATTTTTGTATAAGCTACTTTCTTGAGATAACAGGCATTCCCTTACTTCATCATTCCACCACCTTGGCTTCACTTTAGAAACACCACCCACTCTGCATCAACACACATGTTCCCTCTACTGCTTTGAAAGTTTTAAACAAGCCTTTCAAAGATATGTTCAAGTTTTCAATGACTACATCATCCTAGCTTTGCCTGTCAAGAGCAATGGGAAGATCATTTAAGTTTGCAAGTCTAAAATCTCAAATTTTTCATGACTGTTATGTTGACCAACATTACATAGTGTTGAAGTTCACCTCAATAGGAATTTGTCGATAACCACCTACACAGAGCTGTCAACTTTGTCAAAGAAAAACAAAAAAAAGAATACAGATGGCAAAAATAAGGAATTTTGAAAGAAAAAAAAATTACCACACACAATACATGCTGCACTTTCAATACATGAAATTGTGATGTTCAGTGCTTATGCTCTCCAATTGTTTACCTGCAGGTAGATAGTCCACAATTATTCACTTTAAAACCAACAAAGTATCTAGTCAGTAGCGTTTCATTTTCGATCCTCGAACTAAGTTAACAGAGGCTTTAATGTTAGTTTGTCCACACATATTCAGTCCTGGCTTAGGAGCTTTTTGTTAATAGCAGTGGTTGCCTGTTTGAACTTCTCAAGAAGCCTTTCACTGAACATCATTTGATAACTGTTTTTTTTAGCACAGCTATACACTTTCTGTGAGAATAAATCTGAAAATGTTTGTATGCCAAGACTTGAGTTAAAGTTACTGGATTTTTTCCTAGCCAGACCAAAAATTCTCTCATCTTCAGCATTGCTGTGAGCAACTGACAGGGTAGCAAACATGATTCTGGGAAGATAAGCATACTTTTCCTTATAAGACTTTTCTCTTTGTGAAATTACCACCAACAACTCATCAGCTCTCTGGTCAAGATATACACCTTCAAGCTGCTCTACCTGGTAGTGAGCAACTTCAAGTTCAAGCTCATCTATCTGCTCTTCCATGAAATGGAATTTCTTCACAAAGTAGGGCACTGATGCAAACTTTGCATCCGTTCTCTTCCTTGGGTCAGCAACACTTGCATTCTGAATCAGCTCATTCTTCAGGGGGAACTTCTTGAGCACATAACTACAAACACAAACAAAGCATTACTAGACTGATGTGAAGAATTCTTCCTTCTGTTTTGATGAGAATGCTTTTGTTGAGAAAGTTCGTAACATTCCTCAAGATGAGATCCCCATTTGGTCACTGATTGCACTTATCCTTATGACTGCACAGTTCAGGTGATGGAGACCGTGCAATCAATAAGCCTATAAACTGATGTGATGATGTAACTCGCACGCTGAGGATTTGATTTTCCTTGCAAAATTTTTATCAATACTCTTCATCTGTCATTGCTAGAAAATCTTGGTAAATTAAATTTTACTACCTTAAAGGACAGCAATAGGTAGGGGAATTAGTAATTTCTTATCTACTTCTATACATGATAATTTTGCACAACCTTCTGAAGCCTCAGGTTACACAAGCTAAAGATACAATTGGATGGCAAGACCGACAGCACAACAATCTGTGTGGTCATTTCCACAAAATGATTGGAAATTGACTGATGTCTGACTTTTATTTTGTACACTGCAGTAGTGCATGTGTGCATGATGTGAACAAACACTATATATTGAAGAATGCACCCCTGTGAACTTCCCATACATTTCATACACATTCATTTCACTAAGAAAAATCATACTGATGTATTCATCTAAAAAAATAAATGTAATAAATGCGGCAAAAACGTAATGGTTGGCAGCTCTGCTTACACCTAACTTTTTCTCAATTTGAACATCATTAATGAGATCCTCATTTAGTTGGACGTACATATTATATATAATCATCATGAGAAAATTTCTCAGCTAATAAACTATCAAGCAAATTTGGGTAGAGTCCATGCCTGAAGCTACTGGGAAGGGACTCCCTGACTAAGATGCTGGTATATCAAAACCTCCTAAGACGACATGATCCTGTTTATTACAATTTCAACTACCTCTGGTGTATGTTATTATTTCTATGAAACTTATCCTTAGTTTCTACAAAAAATTAAATCAACATTATAACTGGCTACAACATGTTTCATTACAGGATTAAGAAAAACTTTAACAAAAAGCAAGACATCTATGCCTTCTTTATTTACCCATCGTAGTACTACTAAACAGTGTACAACAGAGTTTGTTGGTGAGGACAAAGGTAAATTAGGATGATACAGAATGAGGATGTAATTGTCATGTAGACAGGTTAAACACTTTTATTCTGAAAAATTACTTCAATCAAAGATATCCTAAATTAATCATCAATTTCTATTTCATTGATAAGTACCCCAGAACCAATTTCTATGAAAGAGCCCTTGTGTTACCCCTGACCTTGGTAAAGGCTACACTGCTTCCAGTGGCAATGTAGACTCCTTTGGAGTTAGAAGTTGCTTTACTAGACTGTACTCCAGTAACACCTTAATTATTAACAGACACAAAAAATATTTCACACACTAGTTAATTCATGATTCTGTTGTGAAATCCATAAGTAAATTTTTCTGTAAATTTGCAGATAAATGATTCAAAATCAAATACCAAGGAGGTAAAAATTCTCCTGAGGTAACAGAAAGCACCATAAAACTCTATGACAATGAACCCTAAAATGTGAAAACTGTTAGCTCATCTGAAAGGCAACCCCAAGTCACCTCAGTATAACATATCTTTTTCTGATCAAAATTTTTCAACAAATAACTAATGGAAAGGAAAATCATTGCAACTTGAACCAAAATAAGACTGGCTCACCTGGAAGACCTCCTGCACCAATTTTTTAATGCCCTCTTCATCGTTGATTCTACGGATCATCTTCACGCAGATCTCTGGAATCTTGGTGAAGTCAGGGCACTCAAGACATATGTCTTTCAGTATCTTGATAACGCGTTTTCTTACACTAACACCCGTGTCCTTAGGGAAAAAATTATCACATTTATCTGTTTTTTAATCAAAGTCCACATTGCATACCTTAAAGTATAACTTTACACATTAATCTCAAATTACAATTCTTTACATTAAGTGCAGTTTAATAAAATAAAGACGAAAGAATTCTTTTCTAGATTAATATCTAAATGACCTGCTGATGGTCTGCATTAGTTGCACTAGCCATAATTCTGCCCAAAGTGACTTGAAACTCATATAAATTAAAAGGTATAACAACTATGTATCAAATAAAAGACAGCTATTTGTGTAAACTAGCTGCAGCCCATTCCCATCAAGCTTGTCCCCAAAACTACCTTTGAACTAGGATTAACATGATCTTCAGTCAAGATGACAAGCAGAAAGCAACAGCAGGATGGATCTGAGGAAAATATCCAGCGACACTGCCAATTCCACTTAACAAATTAATCTAATCCTTCAAAAACATTCCACTGAATGAGAATCTTCAGCTGTCTACAGGAGCACTGTTTACAACAACAGGCTGTTGAGATTTGGCCTGATATCTAATGTTAATAGGATATCTTGACATTCTGTAGACCTAAAGATGGAATGACTGTTCACCAAATACAACAAATTAGCCTCAAGAGGAAGAGCACGCATTTGTAAAACATTCATGTCCCTTGAATAATGTTTTGAGACCCTCTAATGAATGTCACCATGACAATGAATTTTGACTATGTCCTCTCGAATCTAATCTTCTACAAAACTTTGCCTGCAAAACACTATTGCTGGTATAGGTAGCACCAATTTGCATGTCACCAAGCCTCCAACTACTAGACAAACAAGCATTTAGTTAGAAAAACTGCACATAACTACAACTCCTAACTCTTGACCTCAAAAATTAAGCAGATATACTAGTAAGGAGGATCTATGGTACATGTTTGGCTAAAGAACATTAAGAGAGTCATAAGATGTAATGCACGTAAAAATCTAGTAACAATGACAGTTCATAAAATCTTGCAACATTCACCTCTGACCACAGACACAAAATAATTATTCATGTATTGAACTTTGTAAGAGGTATCCTTCAAAATCAATAGCAACACATCAAGACAAAAGATTGAGGGATCATAACCATCAGTTGGCACTCTGATGTACAAATAATTATGATGACGTTCGATGATTACCACAAAGGTATAGTGCTGCTGAACTTTTTTTTTTGACAAATGACATGACACAGGCAACTGTGTGCCATAATCTTGGCATTCATGGATTCAAACCTATATGTGTCTATATACAATGTTTCCCACCACATTAAACATACATCTGCATAAGTTGCATCATACATTCTGAAGAGAATATCTACAAAAAAAAAAAAAAAATAATGACAAACTGGTATGTTACATACAAGGTGAACATTGGACATTTTTTTTGGTAAAAATGTTTCTTATTGGTGGGAATCAGAGAGAACAGAGTGGTGAGAGTAGGTGAGCTTGGAAAGAAGACTTGTGTGAGGAAGTACCGGAGGAGACTGAGTGTAGAATGGCAAAAGGTGAGAGCAAATGACCTGAGGGGAGTGGGTGAAGAATGGGATGTATTTAGAGAAGCAGTGATGGCATGAGTAAAAATATGCATGTGGCATGAGAAAGGTGGGAGGTGGGCAGATTAGAAAGGATAGTGAGTGGTGCGATGAAGAGTAAAGTTGTTGTTGAAAGAGAACAGAGAGGCGTTTGGATGATACTAACAAGAAAGAAGTGCAAATGACTGGGAAATGTATAAAAGAAAGCAGAAGAAGGTAAGAGGAAGGTACAAGGGTTGAAAAAAGGGGTAAATGAGTTGGAGTGAGAGAGTATAATTAAACTTTAGGGAGAATAAAAAGATGTTTTGGAATGAGGTAAATAATGTGCATAAGACAAAAAACAAATAGGAACATTGGTAAAGGGGGCAAGTGATAGCAGGTAGTGATGAAGTGAGGAGATGGAGTGAGTATTTTCAGGGTTTCTTGAATGTGCTTGATGACAGAGTAGCAGATGTAAGGTGTTTTGGTTGGGGTGGTGTGCGAAGTGAGAGGGTCAAGGAGAATGGTTTGGTAAACAGAGATGAGGTAGTGAAAGCTTTCAGGAAGATGAAATCCAGCAAGGAGGCAGGTCTGGATGGAAATGCAGTAAAATTTATTAAAAAAAAAGGGGGTGACAGTGTTACTGACTGGTTGATAAGGATATTCAATGTACGTATGTATTATGGTAAAGTGCCTAATGATTGGCAGAATGTATGCACAGTGCCACTGTACAAAGGCAAAGGGGATAAAGATGAGTGTTCAAACTAGAGAAGTATAAGTTTTTTTAGTATTCCTGGGAAATGGTGTGGGAGGGTACTGACTGAGTGGGTGAAGGCATGTACAGAGCATCAGATTGGGGAGGAGCAGTGTGGTTTCAGAAGTGGTAGAGGATGTGTGGATCAGGTCCTTGCTTTGAAGAATATCTGTGAGTAATACTTAAAAAAACAAACGGATTTGTATGAAGTATTTATGGATCTGGAGAAGGAATATGATAGGGTTGATAGAGATGCTTTGTGGAAGGTCTTAAGAGTATATGGTATGAAAGGCAAGCTGCTACAAGCAGTGAAAGTTTTTACCAAGGATATAAGGCATGTGTATGAGTAAGAGGAAAAAAGAGAGATTGGTTCCCAGTGAATGTCGATCTGCAGCAGGGGTGTGAGACATCCCCATAGTTGTTTAATTTGTTTATGGATGGGGTGGTTAAGGAGGTAAATGCAAGACTTCTGGAGAGAGGGGCGAGTATGCAGTCTGTTTCCAAACAGAACACATAGCCAGCTGAAGGTGTGTATATATATGTGTACATTGAGATGTATAGGTATGTATATTTGCGTGTGTGGATGTGTATGTATATACATGTGTATGGGGGTGGGTTGGGAGATTTCCTTCGCCCGTTTCCTTGCGCTACCTCGCAAACCGATAGACCCCTTTGCTCACAATTGAGAGACGAAGGGTATTCGAGTACTTAATATTTCGAATAGTTGTTTCCTATTATACAGTCCCTTAGCCTAGCGGTTAGCATGCCTGCCTCTTGCACAAGGGGTCCCAGGTTCGATCCTGGCTGCTGGACCTTTGTATGTTCTATGAAGGTGAGCGTACATATACAATTTATTCGTATTCATAGAACTCCGCGTTGTACAGTCAGGTTTGGTAAAACGCTGTCAGCTGGCTAAATGTTCTGTTCGGAAACAACTGATAGACCCCGTTGCTCACCATTGTGAGACGAAGGGTATTCGAGTACTTAATATTTCGAATAGTTGTTTCCTATTATACAGTCCCTTAGCCTAGCGGTTAGCATGCCTGCCTCTTGCACAAGGGGTCCCAGGTTCGATCCTGGCTGTTGGAGCTTTGTATGTTCTATGAAGGTGCGCGTTGTTATTTCATGTGTGGCGGGGTGGCAATGGGAATGAATAAAGGCAGCCAATATGAATTATGTACATGTGTATATATGTATATGTCTGTGTGTGTATATATGTGTATACGTTGAGATGTATAGGTATGTATATGTGTGTGTTTGGACATGTATGTATATACATGTGTATGTGGGTGGGTGGGGCCATTCTTTCGTCTGTTTCCTTGCGCTACCTCGCAAATGCGGGAGACAGTGACAAAGCCCTCCCCCTTCATGTGAGCGAGGTAGCGCTAGGAAAGGACATCAAAGGCCACATTCGTTCACACTCGGTCTCTAGCTGTCATGTAATAATGCACCAAAACCACAGCTCCCTTTCCACATCCAGGCCCCACACAACTTTCCATGGTTTACCCCAGACGCTTCACATGCCCTGATTCAGTCCACTGATAGAGATGCTCTGTGGAAGGTATTAAGAATATATGGTGTGGGAGGCAAGTTGTTAGAAGCAGTGAAAAGTTTTTATCGAGGATGTAAGGCATGTGTACGTGTAGGAAGAGAGGAAAGTGATTGATACAGCGCTGGTGGCTGATTCATGTGAGAAACTGCAGAAGCTGGTGACTGAGTTTGGTAAAGTGTGTGAAAGAAGAAAGTTAAGAGTAAATGTGAATAAGAGCAAGGTTATTAGGTACAGTAGGGTTGAGGGTCAACTCAATTGGGAGGTGAGTTTGAATGGAGAAAAACTGGAGGAAGTGAAGTGTTTTAGATATCTGGGAGTGGATCTGGCAGCGGATGGAAACATGGAAGCGGAAGTGGATCATAGGGTGGGGGAGGGGGCGAAAATTCTGGGAGCCTTGAAGAATGTGTGGAAGTCGAGAACATTATCTCGGAAAGCAAAAATGGGTATGTTTGAAGGAATAGTGGTTCCAACAATGTTGTACAGTTGTGAGGCGTGGACTATGGATAGAGTCGTGCGCAGGAGGATGGATGTGCTGGAAATGAGATGTTTGAGGACAATGTGTGGTGTGAGGTGGTTTGATCGAGTAAGTAACGTAAGGGTAAGAGAGATGTGTGGAAATAAACAGAGCGTGGTTGAGAGAGCAGAAGAGGGTGTTTTGAAATGGTTTGGTCACATGGAGAGAATGAGTGAGGAAAGATTGACCAAGAGGATATATGTGTCGGAGGTGGAGGGAACGAGGAGAAGAGGGAGACCAAATTGGAGGTGGAAAGATGGACTGAAAAAGATTTTGTGATCGGGGCCTGAACATGCAGGAGGGTGAAAGGAGGGCAAGGAATAGAGTGAATTGGAGCGATGTGGTATACCGGGGTTGACGTGCTGTCAGTGGATTGAAGCAGGGCATGTGAAGCGTCTGGGGTAAACCATGGAAAGCTGTGTAGGTATGTATACTTGCGTGTGTGGACGTATGTATATACATGTGTATGGGGGGGGGTGGGCCATTTCTTTCGTCTGTTTCCTTGCGCTACCTCGCAAACGCGGGAGACAGCGACAAAGTATAATAATATAAAATAAAATAAATATATATATATATATATATATATATCTCATTATTTATCCCTGGGGATAGGGGATTATACCCTGTGTGTCGTAGAAGGCGACTAAAAGGGGAGGGAGCGGGGGGCTGGAAATCCTCCCCTCTTTTTTTTTTAATTTTTGAAAAGAAGGAACAGAGGGGGCCAGGTGAGGATATTCCAAAAAAGGCCCAGTCCTCTGCTCTTAACGCTACCTCGCTAACGCAGGAAATGGCGAATAGTTTAAAAGAAAGAAAAGAAAGATATCTCATTATCATTATTATTATCAATATGCATCAAAACAACAGCTCCCTTTCCACATCCAGGCCCCACAGACCTTTCCATGGTTTACCCCAGACACTTCACATGCCCAGTTCAATCCAATGACAGCACATGCCTTCATCCATTCCTGTTGCTACCCCCTCCCTACAGGAAATAGCACCACTAACCCCCACTCTAGCAAGGTAAGTCCAGGAAAAGACGAAAAAGGCCAAATTCATTCACACTCAGCTTATAGCTGTCATGTATAATGCATCAAAGCCAAAGCTCCTTATCCATATCCAGGCCCCACAGACCTTTCCAAGGTTTATGCCATACGCTTCAAATGCCCTGGTTCAATCCAATGACAGCATGTCGACCCTGGTATAACACATCATTCCAATTCACTCTATTCCTTGCACGCCTCTCACCTCCTGTATGTTCAGGCCCCAATCACTCAAAATCTTTTTCACTTCATCCTTCCACTTCCAATTTGGTCTCCTGCTTCTCCTTGTTTCCTTCACCTCTGACACATATATCCTCTTTGTCAATCTTTCCTCACTCATTCTTTCCATATGTCCAAACCATTTCAAGTCACCCTCTTGTGCTCTCTCAACCACACTCTTTTTATTTTCACACATCTCTCTTACCCTTTCATAACTTACTCGATCAAACCATCTCACACCACATATTGTCCTCAAACATTTCAATTCCAATACATCCACCCTCCTCTGTACAACCCTATCTATAGCCCATGCCTCACAACCATATGACATTGTTGGAACTACCATTCCCTTAAGCAAGCCCATTTTTGCTCTCTGAAATAATGTTCTCTCCTTCCACACATTTTTCATCACTCTCAGAACCTTCGCCCCCTCCCTCACACATACATTTACATTTTTCATGTGTCCCCCATTTCCCATGTTTGTGAGTTAGCACCAGGAACAGGCAAAGAAATTGCCTCATTTGCTCACATGAACTGTCTTGCATAATGTAAAATAAACTAAAAACAAAGCCCCCTCTCACAACCTGAGCCCACAGACCTCTATGTGGTTTCCCCTAACTACTTCATATGCCCTTGTTCAGCCCACCGACAAAACATAGTCTCCTGTACACCTTAGCCTATGCCAGATCCATAATTCAATGACTAGCCAATAAGGAAGGATGAATGGCTGCGATGACCCCAGACCACTTTCCGCAACCAGAATTTGAACCTATGCTGGCTAAAACCCAGGTAGCCAACGCATGTGTCATGGTCAGCAAAGCTAACCACCACAACATGGAAGTCCATTTACTGCCTTGCATCTATGGGAGGATGAATAGTCGGAATGATTATGGGTTATCTGCCCTGTCCAGGATTCAAAGCCCTAGTGGGCCCAAAAGTGAATCATATGCATGTAAAAGAAACTTCATTTCTTTGTGACCATACAATATATCAGGCATTCATTATTTTCTTTACTGTAAATATAATTACCAGCTAGTCCCTTGTAAGGTGCACTGTTATACTTTACCATGAACTTAGAACCCTGGTGGCCCATGAGTGTGTCATGGTCAGCAAAGCTAATCACTACATCATGGAAGTCCATTTACTGTCGAGCCCCCTTCACAACTAAACCCCACACATGCATGCTGGAAGTGGCCAAAGCAACACACCTAATGGCAATACAAATGTCATATTTTCATCAAGTGGTCAAAAATAAACCAAAGAACAATAGTGCTGATCTGATGACTCACAATGACTAAAAGGTGGTCAATGTATCACAACTGTCGTCATGTGAGGATAAACAGCTACTAAACTTTTACCTATTTCTTTAAGTCTCCCTTCATGTTGGTATTCATGCTTTTGTCTTTAAAAACTGAACAGTAATTCACGAGTTATTCACCTTATCCCAGGGTATCTTACCAAATGGAGGTTCATGTCATTTAATTCACAAAATACTTACGCTGAATTCTTTTCTTCCTTCATAATGACATGTACAGTGTTAGGACCTCATATATCAAGTTTGTTTACTTCATTATTGGTGAAGAGTAAAATATAATTTGTGTAGAGCAGGTCTAAATCATTAATTCTCTAAAAGACATATGGTTTATTTACACCTGAGTGAATAAGTCATATAATTTCATCACTCTCTTCAGCTCTTTTATCTGATGATCCAATATTCATTGTTTTCTGTTCAAATCACAACCATAGTTTCTTCTTCATTCTTTCCAATCTACAATGTTTAACTTAAAGTCTTCACATCATATTACTATCAATCAAAGTTTTCCTAAGTTTTTCTAGATTTCCCTCACTTTCATCAATTTGATCAAATTCTTCAGGCTCAAATCTAAACAGTCAATAAAGTACATCCATTAAAATCATCTAAGAAATTTTTTGGCTATGTTTCATACATTACAGTACTACAAACTAGTGCTGACTGTGGAAAAACACTTGAAACAACTTTTGTTTAATTGCTGATCATGGACGGAGAGCAAAAAAAAATAAACAATGGGAGTCAGTCTATGAAACTCACCACACATAACACTGAGAGACTTAGTAAATAAACTTCAGATATCCTACCAGTATCCTTGCAGAAATCATGTCGTAGTAAGTGTTGAGGACTTCTGGACGTGATAATACAAATTTCCCCACCAAGTCAACGGCTGCTTCTCTGACTGAAGTTGAATGATCTAGAAAGGAGTGGTGCACGCCAAGCTGCATGTCGCTACGTGATAAAACTCCTGGGTCTGCTTCAACTACCATAGTTAAGCACTTCATTGCCTTTGTGCGTACTGCAATGGCTGACTCTGTCAATACTCTTAGAATCTGTAAGGGAAAAAATGAGCGTTAAATATTAGTCTCATAAAGAATACTTAAATATCCAAGGGTGAAAAAAATTCAGTTACACTGGTAAAGATGACACCAAGTGAAATGTGATGCAATGAGTACAGTAGATGTGCACTGAATGATGGGGCTACACTCCTAAGATTCTATTGTTTTAGTAGAATACAATTGTTCTAACAAGTGAACCCATGTTATTTCATTTTTTACAAAAATTCACCCAATTCAATTCTGATACCTAAATCATCTTAGCTTATCAATATCGAACGCTCTCTCAAGAGGTAAATAAAATTCTCTGATTCAGCAACTGTTGCCATTTCATAGGTAAATCACATGATATCAAAGGATTCTTATTGAGTATGATGACAATGAGGGATTTGGTGGAATGGGATTGGAGGTGGAGTCAACTGGTTGTCAAGGCTTCCTAAGTAGGTTTGTCTAATTCAGTATGTGATACTTAGATATGCTTATGTATCTGGCCATTATATTAATCCATTCAAGGTTTTCAACTTCAGAAGATCTCATTTTAATGGCATATTAAGATTATAAAAACTTAAGAGTTACTTATAAGGTGACCAACATTGGCTAAAATGCCGTAAGAATGTATGATTATTTTCTTTGATACCATTATACAAGGATCTATAACTGAAAAACCGTAACATATACTTAAATGATTTCTTTAAATCTGTATCTACAGCAAAATATAATGTCATTCTCTGAATTTCTATCCTAAATCTCATATGTTGCTATCTCAGAATACTGCTCCGTGAGTTGTCATTCTGTGGGGGACCCCTGTGCAAGCAAAAACACGAAGAATCATTCAACTGTAACAAACTGCATAATGCCATACAACAAATTCTTTCTTCTTTTTTGAAGGGATATTTTTGCATGATGACCTAACTCTTCATCTTATTTCATAACACAAAATCCCTAATTGCTTAATTTCATATCATGTACTTCTCTCATGACTTTAATAATGCTGTACATTACAGATGAAACACATGCTCTTCATTACATCCCTCTTAAAAACTGTGGGCCTTTAACAAAAATATAAAGGACAGGGTGAATGAGTTGGAAATGAAATCTATGAGGACAATATGTAATGGGAGGATCAAATAAGAAATGAAAAGTTAAGAGAGTTGTGGCAGTAGAGGAACATGTATGAGAGCTGAAAAGGGTGTGCTGAAACAGTCTAGATATAATAAAAGTAAGGAGATGACTAAAAGGCCAAACATGCCAGAAGTGGTGGGATCAAGGAAAAAGGTAAATCTATCCAGGATTATTTTCATCTTTTTTGCAGGCTTCAGTCATGGACAAAAAAACAAAACAAGAAATAAATTAAAAGGAACAGAAAAGAAAAACCATTTATGAATTTTGGAGGAAGCAAAACACATCTTTAAAAAAAGTGCCAAGTCATAGTTATTGGTATTGGGAAAGACATATGAGGGTAAAGAGTTTGAAAGCTTTGAGATGTAGGGTTAAAAAGTGTTATCAAAATGGCCCATCCTTAAGTTGCCAATGGCCACACAGTAATCATGTAACATAGCAGCTTGACAAGTATTGCATGGTTGAGCTAGTAGTGGGGGCACTTAAGTATCTAACTCTTGGGAGCAAACACCAGAGTAATCCCTACAGAAAAGGGAATGTGAACCAACATTGCAGTGTGGGGCAAGCAGATAAGTTTTGAAGCTACTGTGGGAGCTTTGATGAGATGGACTGCTTTCAACTCAATTCTGTCAAATAAGGATGCAGAGCTAGAACCACCACAAAATTACAGATCCATCTAAGGAAAGCAGAAAGTTATGAGAAACTTTTGATGGAAACACTGACAGAAACTGCGTTATGGAGACACCAAAACTTAACCAGATTTCGTATACCCTATGAGATATCTTGTCCTAGATTGAATTGACTGAGGAAGTTATGTCAAGACCAGAAGCAGATGTGGATGAATGCAGTGTTGAGTATCAGCAAATGATCACACTTAGTTATTTGTAGAAGAAAAGAAATTGTTAGTAAATTGTTAGTAAAAAGGATATAAAGTTTAGGAGATAGGACAGACCCCTGAGGGACACCAGTATTGATGGATAAAGGGGGAGCGGCTGATATATAAACAACCATGGAGATAGATCGGCTAGTGAGGAAGCTAAATAAGACGGAGGGAAGCCATAAGATGGGAGCTTAGTAATGAAACCATGATGCCACACCCAGTCAAGAGCTTTGGGTATAGCCTAGTCACTAACAGGACTGAAGGCAGATCTGATTCATCCATGTTCCCAAAGAAAAGCATCATTGACATCATCTGTGAAAACATGTACAACCACTCAGAAATACACCCACCAAGCATCCCATGCACCACCTTAAAGCAATTTATGAAAGCCTGCACTACACAGGCTCCATTCTGACACAGGCAGCATCCTATAATACCAAAAGGGAACGACCAAGGACTTGCTGCAGGAGAGCACCTTTGACACATTCTATATGAGTCACCTCAAAACCTACATCATACATGAGGGCTCACTATAGCCATCTACATATTGCAGATACAATGATGACATTTATGTAGACATCAGAGATGAAACACATCTCATCCATCTTAAAACAGCAATAGAGGATAACTCATCTCTGACATTCAATCATAACTTAAGCGACAAGCAAAAGATGCCATTCTGAGGTGTCATGGTGAATGGCAACATTAAATAGCTAAGTAAACTACATTCACAAGAAACCAACAGACCTTGGGCAATGTCTAAATTCAATCAATATATGGCCTCAAGGCTAAAGAACTGGAGTCATTAACCCATGCATATAAGACTGCATCTAATTGGCATAACTTCCACACAGAAAACAGCATATCAAACAAACCCTCATCAACAATGGTACAAAAACTCTCACTTCAATAAACAATTAAAAAACTGAGAAAAACAAGGTCATAGTGATAGAAATTCTGAGCAACACAACACACAAAATATATTACTCTAACCAGATGTCAGTTGCCAACAGATGGAAGTATATTGGGGACATCACCTCCAGAAACATCAACCATATAACCATATAACTATATGCATCATGAAGTTATTTTAAAAAATTTTCGTTTCATTGGTAGGTCTACTTCACCACATGAGTGACATGTTACAAAATAATGTTCAGGGCATACAAATTCACAACAGAGTCTGCATTTGCACTAGTTTTTCTATCTTTATTCCTTGGGTGCACTGAACATCTTGAATGTTTCTTTGAAGAAACAGATGCAGTAACTTGACCCTGTCCTGAACTGCATGAAGCAGCACCAGCATTCCTGGTTTCCCTCTACTTGTAACTCAAAGCCATGCCCAGTTCAGAAAGAAAAAGTGTAGAGAACAAATGCACTGCAACATGCCAGATCAACCAAGTTACACCAAACAGGAACATGCCAACCCTCACTCATGTATTTATCACTGTATGTACCAACTCTTTCATCTACACAGTCAACACCTCTTTTAGTTGAAATAGAATACAGTATCACTTCAAATTTCTTTTTATTTTTTTTTTTTTTTTTTTTTGCTTTGTCGCTGTCTCCCGCGTTTGCGAGGTAGCGCAAGGAAACAGACGAAAGAAATGGCCCAACCCACCCCCATACACATGTATATACATACATCCACACACGCAAATATACATACCTACACAGCTTTCCATGGTTTACCCCAGACGCTTCACATGCCTTGATTCAATCCACTGACAGCACGTCAACCCCGGTATACCACATCGCTCCAATTCACTCTATTCCTTGCCCTCCTTTCACCCTCCTGCATGTTCAGGCCCCGATCACACAAAATCTTTTTCACTCCATCTTTCCACCTCCAATTTGGTCTCCCTCTTCTCCTCGTTCCCTCCACCTCCGACACATATATCCTCTTGGTCAATCTTTCCTCACTCATTCTCTCCATGTGACCAAACCATTTCAAAACACCCTCTTCTGCTCTCTCAACCACGCTCTTTTTATTTCCACACATCTCTCTTACCCTTACGTTACTTACTCGATCAAACCACCTCACACCACACATTGTCCTCAAACATCTCATTTCCAGCACATCCATCCTCCTGCGCACAACTCTATCCATAGTCCACGCCTCGCAACCATAAAACATTGTTGGAACCACTATTCCTTCAAACATACCCATTTTTGCTTTCCGAGATAATGTTCTCGACTTCCACACATTCTTCAAGGCTCCCAGAATTTTCGCCCCCTCCCCCACCCTATGATCCACTTCTGCTTCCATGGTTCCATCCGCTGCCAGATCCACTCCCAGATATCTAAAACACTTCACTTCCTCCAGTTTTTCTCCATTCAAACTCACCTCCCAATTGACTTGACCCTCAACCCTACTGTACCTGATAACCTTGCTCTTATTCACATTTACTCTTAACTTTCTTCTTTCACACACTTTGCCAAACTCAGTCACCAGCTTCTGTAGTTTCTCACATGAATCAGCCACCAGCGCTGTATCATCAGCGAACAA
Organism: Panulirus ornatus; assembly: GCF_036320965.1. NCBI lineage: Eukaryota > Metazoa > Arthropoda > Malacostraca > Decapoda > Palinuridae > Panulirus > Panulirus ornatus. Next base: position 29,542,667 of record NC_092231.1, on the reverse strand, counting down.
CAACTGACTCACTTCCCAAGCTCTCTCATCCCCAACAGACTTCATACTTGCCCCTCTTTCCAAAACTCTTGCATTCACTTCCCTAACAACCCCATCCATAAACAAATTAAACAACCATGGAGACATCACACACCCCTGCCGCAAACCTACATTCACTGAGAACCAATCACGTTCCTCTCTTCCTACACGTACACATGCCTTACATCCTCGATAAAAACTTTTCACTGCTTCTAACAACTTGCCTCCCACACCATATATTCTTAATACCTTCCACAGAGCATCTCTATCAACTCTATCATATGCCTTCTCCAGATCCATAAATGCTACATACAAATCCATTTGCTTTTCTAAGTATTTCTCACATACATTCTTCAAAGCAAACACCTGATCCACACATCCTCTACCACTTCTGAAACCACACTGCTCTTCCCCAATCTGATGCTCTGTACATGCCTTCACCCTCTCAATCAATACCCTCCCATATAATTTGCCAGGAATACTCAACAAACTTATACCTCTGTAATTTGAGCACTCACTCTTATCCCCTTTGCCTTTGTACAATGGCACTATGCACGCATTCCGCCAATCCTCAGGCACCTCACCATGAGTCATACATACATTAAATAACCTTATCAACCAGTCAACAATACAGTCACCCCCTTTTTTAATAAATTCCACTGCAATACCATCCAAACCTGCTGCCTTGCCGGCTTTCATCTTCCGCAAAGCTTTTACTACCTCTTCTCTGTTTACCAAATCATTTTCCCTAACCCTCGCACTTTGCACACCACCTCGACCAAAACACCCTATATCTGCCACTCTATCATCAAACACATTCAACAAACCTTCAAAATACTCACTCCATCTCCTTCTCACATCACCACTACTTGTTATCACCTCCCCATTTGCGCCCTTCACTGAAGTTCCCATTTGCTCCCTTGTCTTACGCACTTTATTTACCTCCTTCCAGAACATCTTTTTGTTATAATCACTCAAATTCTTATTGTTGTGCTGGCACAACAGTAAAAACACATTCTTATTTTTCTTGGCCTTAAACGACACTATTTGTACCCCTTCTTCACTATGGGCAAAAATACTTTCAATTTCTTCTGCTTTACCTCCCACAGTTCCTTAAGTACTTCCCTTCTCTTACCACGAATAGTTCCAACTAATGACATCTTTTTTTGATGCAAGCTCTCTAATTTCAAGCTGGTGAAAAAACTGTCATGTGACATTTCTTCCTGTTCCATGCGAATTATGAGCTTTAGTGCAACATGCATTCCTAATTCATGATTCTCTCTTCGTCTTTCCCTGTGTATATTTCAATATTCAATATGTAATATGCATCAGTGTCCTAAAGAACCCAGAATTTTAGAATATATACGGCAGATTTTGATGACACGTACTAAATGTACCTAAAACATCCACTGTATGGATATAACTGCTCATCAACAGTCCCACACTCACTATGCTGGCAGCATTATTGAGAATTTTCTACACATCCATCTAACTGCAAGCAAACAGTAGTGAATTTATCCCTACACAGTCTATTCTTTCATGTAGTTAGGTTATCAAAACGTAATGCTCTGCAAATCTCTTCAAAAACTGTTGACTACCATGGTTTTGGAAAATACAGAAGGGCCAAATGAGGAATTCCACAACTGCCTCTGCTTCAATTTTGCTTTTGCAGATTCTTCATAGAATACACAAGCTTCCATAAGCAGGAAGTTCAAAAGTTCAAGTGTCAATAGCTTCCAGTCTTTCTTCGTCCATTTTCCTTGCCTGTTTGTTTCGTTCATAATAGTAGTCATCATAAGGTCAAAAGAAGATGGGTCTTGAGTTATTCTACTAGCAGCATATAAAGTATCTCAAGCGTGTGTTGTCAAACCATTCAATGAAGCTGTATGAACTTGTGCAGATAGAGCTGTCAAACACCACTTATCTCCTAATGGTGCATCCATAAATTTGTCATCTACTCTACCAGCAACTGAGATTGCAACAATAACATCTGTTTGACAATCATTGCCAGCAATACTATCATCTCTATATGAACTGAAGTGTTGCCAGAAGGTATAAATTGTCGTCACTTATCCAAATCTTTGTCTACATTGCTATTTGCTATGTGATCCCTAATTTGTTCAGTGTTCAAGTTTTTCTGACAAGAACATGTTCAAGGTACAACAAAGTGATGTGAAACTGCTACAAGTTATTATGGTACTGACATAACCCTTGCAGCAAGAATTGAGCACTTATCAAATGTGTTCAATGCGCATATTGTTCTGGATATTTGATACGTGTAATGTTCTGGAATAAATGAGGTTCATTTATTGCATACATAAATGTTTTGCTTATTAGACAATTTCTAACAAAATACTATAGTTTTGCATTATTACAACAATCACATATTCAGTATTATCATCTATCTATTTATTATACTTTGTCGCTGTCTCCCGCGTTAGCGAGGTAGCGAAAGGAAACATACGAAAGAATGGCACGACCCACCAACATACACATGTATATACATACAAGTCCACACACGCACATATACATACCTATACATCTCCACGTGTACATATATATACACACGCAGACATATACATATATACAAATGTACATAATTCATAGTCTGCCCTTATTCATTCCCGTTGCCATCCCGCTACACATGAAATGACAACCCCCTCTCCCCGCATGTGCACAAGGTAGCGCTAGGAATAGGCAAAAAAAGGCCATATTCGTTCAGACTCAGTCTCTAGCTGTCATGTATAATGAACCGAAACCACAGCTCCCTTTAAACATCCAGGCCCCACAAAAATTTCCAAGGCTTACTCCAGACACTTCACATGCCCTGGTTCAATCAACTGACAGCACATCGACCCCAGTATACCACATTGTTCCAATTCACTCTCTTCCTTGGACGCCTTTCCCCCTCCTTCATGTTCAGGCCCCGATCATTTATGTGCACACGGTAGTGCTAGGAAAAGACAACAAAGGCCACATTCGTTCACACTCAGTCTCTACCTGTCACGTATAATGCACCAAAACCACAGCTCCCTTTCCACATACAGGCCCAAAAAAAATTTCCATGGTTTACCCCTTACGCTTCACATGCCCTGGTTCAATCCATTGACAGCACGGCAACCCCGGTATACCACATCGTTCCAATTCACTCTATTCCTTGCACACCTTTCACCCTCCTGCATGTTCAGTCCCCGAGCACTGAAAAATCTTTTTCACTCCATCTTTCCACCTCCAATTTGGTTTCCCACTTCTCCTCGTTCCCTCCACCTCTGACACATGTATCCTCTTGGTCAATCTTTCCTCACTCATTCTCTCCATGTAACCAAACCATTTCAAAACACCCTCTTCTGCTCTCTTAACCACACTCTTTTCATTACCACACATCTCTCTTACCTTTTCATTACTTACTCGATCAAACAACCTCACACGACATATTCTCCTCAAACATCTCATTTCCAGCACATCCACCCTCCTCCACACAACTCTATCCATAGCCCGCACCTCCCAACCATATAACATTGTTGGAACCATACCCATTTTTGCTTTCCAAGATAACGTTCTCGACTTCCACATACTCTTCAATACTCCCAGAATTTTAGTCCCCTCCCCCACCCTATGATTCACTTACGCTTCCAAGGTTCCATTCGCTGCCAAATTCACTCCAAGATATCTAAAATACTTCACTTCCTCCAGTTTTTCTCCATTAAAACTTACCTACCAATTGACTTGTCCCTCAACCCTACTGTACCTAATAGCCTCGCTCTTATTCACATTTACTCTCAGCTTTCTTCTTTCACACACTTTACCAAACTCAGTCACCAGCTTCTGCAGTTTCTCACATGAATCAGCCATAAGAGCTGTATCATCAGCGAACAACAACTGACTCACTTCCCAAGCTCTCTCATCCACAACAGACTGCATACTTGCCCCTCTTAACAAATCTCTTGCATTCACCTCACTACAACCCAATCCATAAACAAATTAAACAACCATGGAGACATCACGCACCACTGCCGCAAACGAACATTCACTGAAAACAAATCACTTTCCTCTCTTCCAACTAGTACATATGCCTTCCATCCTCGATAAAAACTTTTCACTGCTTCTAACAACTTGCCTCCCACACCATATATTCTTAATACCTTCCACAGAGCATCTCTATCAACTCTATCATATGCCTTCTCCAGATCCATAAATGCTACATACAAATCCATTGCCGTTTCTAAGTATTCTCATATACATTCTTCAAAGCAAACACCTGATCCACACATCCTCTACCACTTCTGAAACCACACTGCTCCTTCCCAATCTCATACTCTGTACATGCCATCACCCTCTCAATCAATACCCTCCTATATAATTTCCCAGGAATACACAACAAACTCATACCTCTGTAATTTGAGCACTCACTTTTATCCCCTTTGCCTTTGAACAATGGCACTATGCAAGCATTCCACCAATACACGGGCACCTCACCATGAGTCTTTTTTTTTTTTCTTTTTGCTTTGTCGCTGTCTCCCGCGTTTGCGAGGTAGCGCAAGGAAACAGACGAAAGAAATGGCCCAACCCACCCCCATACACATGTATATACATACGTCCACACACACAAATATACATACCTACACAGCTTTCCATGGTTTACCCCAGACGCTTCACATGCCCTGATTCGATCCACTGACAGCACGTCAACCCCGGTATACCACATCGATCCAATTCACTCTATTCCTTGCCCTCCTTTCACCCTCCTGCATGTTCAGGCCCCGATCACACAAAATCTTTTTCACTCCATCTTTCCACCTCCAATTTGGTCTCCCACTTCTCCTCGTTCCCTCCACCTCCGACACATATATCCTCTTGGTCAATCTTTCCTCACTCATTCTCTCCATGTGCCCAAACCATTTCAAAACACCCTCTTCTGCTCTCTCAACCACGCTCCTTTTATTTCCACACATCTCTCTTACCCTTACATTACTTACTCAATCAAACCACTTCACACCACCCATTGTCCTCAAACATTTCATTTCCAGCACATCCACCCTCCTGTGCACAACTCTATCCATAGCCCACGCCTCGCAACCATACAACATTGTTGGAACCACTATTCCTTCAAACATACCCATTTTTGCTTTCCGAGATAATGTTCTCGACTTCCACACATTCTTCAAGGCTCCCAGAATTTTCGCCCCCTCCCCCACCCTATGATCCACTTCTGCTTCCATGGTTCCATCCGCTGCCAGATCCCCTTCCAGATATCTAAAACACTTTACTTCCTCCAGTTTTTCTCCATTCAAACTTACCTCCCAATCGACTTGACCCTCAACCCTACTGTACCTAATAACCTTGCTCTTATTCACATTTACTCTTAACTTTCTTCTTTCACACACTTTACCAAACTCAGTCACCAGCTTCTGCAGTTTCTCACATGAATCAGCCACCAGCGCTCTATCATCAGCGAACAACAACTGACTCACTTCCCAAGCTCTGTCATCCACAACAGACTGCATACTTGCCCCTCTTTCCAAAACTCTTCCATTCACCTACCTAACAACCCAATCCATAAACAAATTAAACAACCATGGAGACATCACACACCCCTGCCGCAAACCTACATTCACTGAGAACCAATCACTTTCCTCTCTTCCTACACGTACACATGCCTTACATCCTCGATAAAAACTTTTAACTGCTTCTAACAACTTGCCTCCCACACCATATATTCTTAATACCTTCCACAGAGCATCTCTATCAACTCTATCATATGCCTTCTCCAGATCCATAAATGCTACATACAAATCCATTTGCTTTTCTAAGTATTTCTCACATACATTCTTCAAAGCAAACACCTGATCCACACATCCTCTACCACTTCTGAAACCACACTGCTCTTCCCCAATCTCATGCTCTGTACATGCCTTCACCCTCTTAATCAATACCCTCCCATATAATTTACCAGGAATACTCAACAAACTTATACCTCTGAAATTTGAGCACTCACTCTTATCCCCTTTGCCTTTGTACAATGGCACTATGCACGCATTCCGCCAATCCTCAGGCACCTCACCATGAGTCATACATACATTAAATAACCTTACCAACCAGTCAATAATACAGTCACCCCCTTTTTTAATAAATTCCACTGCAATACCATCCAAACCTGCTGCCTTGCCGGCTTTCATCTTCCACAAAGCTTTTACTACCTCTTTTCTGTTTACCAAATCATTTTCCCTAACCCTCTAACTTTGCACACCACCTTGACCAAAACACCCTATATCTGCCATGAATCATACATACATTAAATAACCATTAAATAACCTTACCAACCAGTCAACAATACAGTCACCTCCATTTTTAATAAATTCCACTGCAATACCATCCAAACCCGCTGCCTAGCCAGCTTTCGTCTTCTGCAAAGCTTTTACTACCTCTTCTCTGTTTACCAAATCATTCTCCCTAACCCTCTCACTTTGCACACCACCTCGACCAAAACACCCTATATCTGCCACTCTATCATCAAACACATTCAACAAACCTTTACAATACTCATTCCATCTCCTTCTCACATCACCACTACTTGTTATCACTTCCCCATTTGCCCCCTTCACTGATGTTCCCATTTGTTCCATTGTCTTACTTAATTTACATCCTTCCAAAACATGATCGGTGATTTGAATGCGAAGGTGAGTAATGTGGCAGTTGAGGGAATAATTGGTGTAGTTGGGGTGTTCAGTGTTGTAAATTGAAATGGTGAAGAGCTTGTAGATTTATGTGCTGAAAAAGGACTGGTGATTGGGAATACCTGGTTCAAAAAGAGAGATATACATAAGTATACATATGTAAGTAGGAGATACGGTCAGAGAGCGTTATTGGATTACTTGTTAATTGATAGGCACGGGGAAGAGAGACTTCTGGACGTTAATGAGCTGAGAGATGCAACTGGAGGGATGTCTGATCATTATCTTGTGGAGGTGAAGGGGAAGATTTGTAGAGGTTTTCAGAAAAGATGAGAGAATGTTGGGGTGAAAAGAGTGGTGAGAGTAAATGAGCTTGGGAAGGAGACTTGTATAAGGAAGCACCGGGAGAGACTGAGTACAGAATGGAAAAAGATGAGAACAAAGGAGGTAAGGGGAGTGGGGGAGGAATGGGATGTATATAGGGAAGCAGTGATGGCTTGCGCAAAAGATGCTTGTGGCATGAGAAGCGTGGGAGGTGGGCAGATTAGAAAGGGTAGTGAGTGGTGGGATGAAGAAGTAAGATTATTAGTGAAAGAGAAGTGAGAGGCATTTGGAAGATTTTTGCATGGAAATAATGCAAATGACTGGGAGATGTATAAAAGAAGGAGGCAGGAGGTCAAGAGAAAGGTGCAAGAGGTGAAAAAGAGGGCAAATGAGAGTTGGATTGAGAGAGTATCATTAAATTTTAGGCAGAATAAAAAGATGTTTTGGAAGGAGGTCAATAAAGTGCGTAAGACAAGGGAACAAATAGGAACTTCAGTGAAGGGGGCAAATGGGGAGGTGATAGCAAGTAGTGGTGATGTGAGAAGGAGATGGAATGAGTATTTCGAAGGTTTGTTGAATGTGTTTGACGATAGAGTGGCAGATATAGGGTGTTTTAGTCAAGGTGGTGTGCAAAGTGAGAGGGTCAGGGAGAATGACTTGGTAAACAAAGAACAGGTAGTAAAAGCTTTGCGGAAGATGAAAGCCGGCAAGGCAGCGGGTATGGATGGTATTGCAGTGGAATTTATTGTTGACTGGTTGGTAAGGTTATTTAATGTATGTAAAGTGTGTGAAAGAAGAAAGTTAAGAGTAAATGTGAATAAGAGCAAGGTTATTAGGTACAGTAGGGTTGAGGGTCAACTCAATTGGGAGGTGAGTTTGAATGGAGAAAAACTGGAGGAAGTGAAGTGTTTTAGATATCTGGGAGTGGATCTGGCAGCGGATGGAACCATGGAAGCGGAAGTGGATCATAGGGTAGGGGAGGGGGGCGAAAATTCTGGAAGCCTTGAAGAATGTGTGGAAGTCGAGAACATTATCTCGGAAAGCAAAAATGGGTATGTTTGAAGGAATAGTGGTTCCAACAATGTTGTATGGTTGCGAGGCGTGGGCTATGGATAGAGTTGTGCGCAGGATGATCGATGTGCTGGAAATGAGATGTTTGAGGACAATGTGTGGTGTGAGGTGGTTTGATCGAGTAAGTAACATAAGGGTAAGAGAGATGTGTGGAAATAAAAAGAGCGTGGTTGAGAGAGCAGAAGAGGGTCTTTTGAAATGGTTTGGGCACATGGAGAGAATGAGTGAGGAAAGATTGACCAAGAGGATATATGTGTCGGAGGTGGAGGGAACGAGGAGAAGAGGGAGACCAAATTGGAGGTGGAAAGATGGAGTGAAAAAGATTTTGTGTGATCGGGGCCTGAACATGCAGGAGGGTGAAAGGAGGGCAAGGAATAGAGTGAATTGGAGCGATGTGGTATACCGAGGTTGACGTGCTGTCAGTGGATTGAATCGGGGCATGTGAAGCGTCTGGGGTAAACCATGGAAAGCTGTGTAGGTATGTATATTTTGCGTGTGTGGACGTATGTATATACATGTGTATGGGGGTGGATTGGGCCATTTCTTTCGTCTGTTTCCTTGCGCTACCTCGCAAACGCGGGAGACAGCGGCAAAAAAAAAAAGAAAAAAAAAAATGACTCATGGTGAGGTGCCTGAGGATTGGCGGAATGCTTGCATAGTGCCATTGTAAAAAGGCAAAGGGGATAAGAGTGAGTGCTCAAATTACAGAGGTATAAGTTTGTTGAGTATTCCTGGGAAATTATATGGGAGGGTATTGATTGAAAGGGTGATGGCATATACAGAGCATCAGATTGGGGAAGAGCAGTGTGGTTTCAGAAGTGGTAGAGGATGTGTGGATCAGGTGTTTGCTTTGAAATGTATGTGAGAAATACTTAAGAAAAGCAAATGGATTTGTATGTAGCATTTATGGATCTGGAGAAGGCATATGGAGTTCATAGAGATGCTCTGTGGAAGGTATTACAAATATACGGTGTGGGAGGCAAGTTGTTAGAAGTAGTGAAAAGTTTTTATAGAGGATGTAAGGCATGTGTACGTGTAGGAAGAGAGGAAAGTGATTGGCTCTCAGTGAATAATGGTTTGTGGCAGGGTTGCGTGATGTCTCCATGGTTTTTTAATTTGTTTACGGATGGGGTTGTTAGGGAGGTGAATGCAAGTTTTGTTAAGAGGGGCAAGTATGCACTGTTGTGGATGAGAGAGCTTGGGAAGTGAGTCAGTTGTTTGCTGATGATACAGCGCTAGTGGCTGATTCATGTGAGAAACTGCAGAGGCTGGTGACTGAGTTTGGTAAAGTGTGTGAAAGAAGAAATTTAAGAGTAAATGTGAATAAGAGCAAGGTTATTAGGTACAGTAGGGTTGAGGGACAAGTTAACTGGGAGGTAAGTTTGAATGGAGAAAAACTGGAGGAAATGAAGTGTTTTAGATATCTGGGAGTGAATTTGGCAGCGGATGGAACCATGGAAGTAGAAGTGAATCATAGGGTGGGGGAGGGGGCGAAAGTTCTGGGAGCAGTGAAAAATGTGTGGAAGTCAAGAACATTATCTTGCAAAGCAGAAATGTGTATGTTTGAAGGAATAGTGGTTCCAATAATGGTATATGGTTGCGAGGCATAGTAAGTCTCCCGCTTCTCCTTCTTCCCTCCACCTCTGACACATATATCTCCTATGCTAATCTTTCCTCACTCATTATTTCCATGTGTCCAAACCATTTCATTACTTACTCGATCAAACCATCTCACATCACATATTGTCCTCAAACATTTCATTTCCAACATCTCCACCCTCCTCCGTACAACCCTATCTATAGCTCATGCCTTGCAACCATATAACATTCATGAAACTACTATTCCTTCAAACATACCCATTTTTGCTCTCAGAGATAATATTCTCTCCTTCCCCAGATTCTTCATTGCTCCCACAACCCTGAGAGTAAATGTAAATAAGAGCAAGGTTTTTAGGTTCAGTAGGGTTGAAGGACAAGTTAATTGAGAGGTAAGTTTGAATCAGGGCACGTGAAGCGTCTGGGGTAAACCACGGAAATGTCTGTGGGGCATGGATGTGGAAAGGGAGCTGTGGTTTCAGGCATTATTACATGACAGCTAGAGACTGAGTGTGAACGAATGGGGCTGTTGTTGTCTTTTCCTAGCGCTACCTCGCACACATGAGGGGGTAGGGGGATGTTATTCCATGTGTGGCGAGGTGGCAATGGGAATAAATAAAGGCAGACAGTATGAATTATGTACATGTGTATATATGTATATGTCTGTGTGTGTATATATATGTGTACATTGAGATGTATAGGTATGTATATTTGCACGTGTGGATGTGTATGTATATACATGTGTATGGGGGTGGGTTGGGCCATTTCTTTCGTCTGTTTCCTTGCGCTACCTCACAAACGCGGGAGACAGCGACAAAGCAAAATAGTAATAAGGATTTTTTTTTTTTTTTTGCTGTCTCCCGCGTTTGTGAGGTAGCGCAAGGAAACAGACGAAAGAAATGGCCCAACCCACCCCCATACACATGTATATACATACATCCACACCCGCAAATATACATACCTACACAACTTTCCATGGTTTACCCAAGACGCTTCACATGCCCTGATTCAATCCACTAACAGCACGTCAACCCCAGTATACCACATCGATCCAATTCACTCTATTCCTTGCCCTCCTTTCACCCTCCCGCATGTTCAGGCCCCGATCACACAAAATCTTTTTCACTCCATCTTTCCACCTCCAATTTGGTCTCCCACTTCTCCTCGTTCCCTCCACCTCCGACACATATATTCTCTTGGTCAATCTTTCCTCACTCATTCTCTCCATGTGCTCAAACCATTTCAAAACACCCTCTTCTGCTCTCTCAACCACGCTCTTTTTATTTCCACACATCTCTCTTACCCTTACGTTACTTACTCGATCAAACCACCTCACACCACATATTGTCCTCAAACATCTCATTTCCAGCACATCCACCCTCCTCCGCACAACACTATCCATAGCCCACGCCTTGCAACCATACAACATTGTTGGAACCACTATTCCTTCAAACATACCCATTTTTGCTTTCCGAGATAATGTTCTCGACTTCCACACATTCTTCAAGGCTCCCAGAATTTTCGCCCCCTCCCCCACCCTATGATCCACTTCCGCTTCCATGGTTCCATCCGCTGCCAGATCCACTCCCAGATATCTAAAACACTTTACTTCCTCCAGTTTTTCTCCATTCAAACTTACCTCCCAATTGACTTGACCCTCAACCCTACTGTACCTAATAATCTTGCTCTTATTCACATTTACTCTTAACTTTCTTCTTTCACACACTTTACCAAACTCAGTCACCAGCTTCTGCAGTTTTTCACATGAATCAGGCAACAGCGCTGTATCATCAGCGAACAGCAACTGACTCACTTCCTAAGCTCTCTCATCCCCAACAGACTTCATACTTGCCCCTCTTTCCAAAACTCTTGCATTCACCTCCCTAACAACCCCATCCATAAACAAATTAAACAACCATGGAGACATCACACACCCCTGCCACAAACCTACATTCACTGAGAACCAATCACTTTCCTCTCTTCCTACACGTACATATATATCTTTGCGGAAGATGAAAGCCGGCAAGGCAGCAGGTTTGGATGGTATTGTAGTGGAATTTATCAAAAAAGGGGGTGACTGTATTATTGACTGGTTGGTAAGGTTATTTAATGTATGTATGACCCATGGTGAGGTGCCTGAGGATTGGCGGAATGCGTGCATAGTGACATTGTACAAAGGCAAAGAGGATAAGAGTGAGTGCTCAAATTACAGAGGTATAAGTTTGTTGAGTATTCCTGGTAAATTATATGGGAGGGTATTGATTGAGAGGGTGAAGGCATGTACAGAGCATCAGCTTGGGGAAGAGCAGTGTGGTTTCAGAAGTGGTAGAGGATGTGTGGATCAGGTGTTTGCTTTGAAGAATGTATGTGAGAAATACTTAGAAAAGCAAATGAATTTGTATGTAGCATTTATGGATCTGGAGAAGGCATATGATAGAGTTGATAGAGATGCTCTGTGGAAGGTATTAAGAATATATGGTGTGGGAGGCAAGTTGTTAGAAGCAGTGAAAAGTTTTTATCGAGGATGTAAGGCATGTGTACGTGTATGAAGAGAGGAAAGTGATTGGTTCTCAGTGAATGTAGGTTTGCGGCAGGGGTGTGTGATGTCTCCATGGTTGTTTAATTTGTTTATGGATAGGGTTGTTAGGGAGGTGAATGCAAGAGTTTTGGAAAGAGGGTTAAGTATGAAGTCTGTTGGGGATGAGAGAGCTTGGGAAGTGAGTCAGTTGTTGTTCGCTGATGATACAGCGCTGGTGGCTGATTCATGTGAGAAACTGCAGAAGCTGGTGACTGAGTTTGGTAAAGTGTGTGAAAGAAGAAAGTTAAGAGTATATGTGAATAAGAGCAAGGTAATTAGGTACAGTAGGGTTGAGGGTCAAGTCAATTGGGAGGTAAGTTTGAATGGAGAAAAACTGGAGGAAGTAAAGTGTTTTAGATATCTGGGAGTGGATCTGGCAGCGGTTGGAACCATGGAAGCGGAAGTGGATCATAGGGTGGGGGAGGGGGCGAAAATTCTGGGAGCCTTGAAGAATGTGTGGAAGTCGAGAACATTATCTCGGAAAGCAAAAATGGGTATGTTTGAAGGAATAGTGGTTCCAACAATGTTGTATGGTTGCGAGGTGTGGGCTATGGATAGAGTTGTGCGCAGGAGGATGGATGTGCTGGAAATGAGATGTTTGAGGACAATGTGTGGTGTGAGGTGGTTTGATCGAGTAAGTAACGTAAGGGTAAGAGAGATGTGTGGAAATAAAAAGAGCGTGGTTGAGAGAGCAGAAGAGGGTGTTTTGAAATGGTTTGGTCACATGGAGAGAATGAGTGAGGAAAGATTGACCAAGAGGATATATGTGTCGGAGGTGGAGGGAACGAGGAGAAGAGGGAGACCAAATTGGAGGTGGAAAGATGGAGTGAAAAAGATTTTGTGTGATCGGGGCCTGAACATGCAGGAGGGTGAAAAGAGGGCAAGGAATAGAGTGAATTGGAGCGATGTGGTATACTGGGGTTGACGTGCTGTCAGTGGATTGAATCAAGGCATGTGAAGCGTCTGGGGTAAACCATGGAAAGCTGTGTAGGTATGTATATATGCGTGTGTGGATGTATGTATATACATGTGTATGGGGGTGGGTTGGGCCATTTCTTTCGTCTGTTTCCTTGCGCTACCTCGCAAACGCGGGAGACAGCGACAAAGCAAAAAAAAAAAAAAAAAAAAAAAAAAATATATATAGGGGAGAAAGAATTCTTCCCACGTATTCCCTGCGTGTCGTAGAAGGCGACTAAAAGGGAAGGGAACGGGGGGCTGGAAATCCTCCCCTCTCGTTTTTCATTTTCCTAAAGAAGGAACAGAGAAGGGGGCCAAGTGAGGATGTTCCCTCAAAGGCTCAGGCCTCTGTTCTTAACGCTACCTCACTAATGCGGGAAATAGCGAATAGTATGAAAAAAAAAAAATATATATATATATAAATATATATATATATATATAAATATATATATATATATATATATATATATATATATATATATATATATATATATATATATATATATATATATATTTTGCTTTGTCGGTCTCCCGCGTTTGCGAGGTAGCGCAAGGAAACAGACGAAAGAAATGGCCCAACCCACCCCCATACACATGTATATACATACACGTCCACACACACAAATATACACACCTACACAGCTTTCCATGGTTTACCCCAAACGCTTCACATGCCCCGATTTCAATCCACTGACAGCACGTCAACCCTGGTATACCACATCGATCCAATTCACTCTATTCCTTGCCCTCCTTTCACCCTCCCGCATGTTCAGGCCCCGATCACACAAAATCCTTTTCACTCCATCTCTCCACCTCCAATTTGGTCTCCCACTTCTCCTCGTTCCCTCCACCTCCGACATATATATCCTCTTGGTCAATCTTTCCTCACTCATTCTCTCCATGTGCCCAAACCATTTCAAAACACCCTCTTCTGCTCTCTCAACCACGCTCTTTTTATTTCCACACATCTCTCTTACCCTTATGTTACTTACTCGATCAAACCACCTCACACCACACATTGTCCTCAAACATCTCATTTCCAGCACATCCATCCTCCTGCGCACAACTCTATCCATAGCCCACGCCTCGCAACCATACAACATTGTTGGAAACACTATTCCTTCAAACATACCCATTTTTGCTTTCCAAGATAATGTTCTCGACTTCCACACATTCTTCAAGGCTCCCAGAATTTTCGCCCCCTCCCCCACCCTATGATCCACTTCTGCTTCCATGGTTCCATCCACTGCCAGATCCACTCCCAGATATCTAAAACACTTCACTTCCTCCAGTTTTTCTCCATTCAAACATACCTCCCAATTGACTTGACCCTCAACCCTACTGTACCTAATAACCTTGCTCTTATTCACATTTACTCTTAACTTTCTTCTTTCACACACTTTACCAAACTCAGTCACCAGCTTCTCCAGTTTCTCACATGAATCAGCCACCAGCGCTGTATCATCAGCGAACAACAACTGACTCACTTCCCAAGCTCTCTCATCCACAACAGACTTCATACTTGCCCCTCTTTCCAAAACTCTTGCATTCACCTCCCTAACAACCCAATCCATAAACAAATTAAACAACCATGGAGACGTCACACACCCCTGCCGCAAACCTACATTCACTGAGAACCAATCACTTTCCTCTCTTCCTACAAGTACACATGCCTTACATCCTCGATAAAAACTTTTCACTGCTTCTAACAACTTGCCTCCCACACCATATATTCTTAATACCTTCCACAGAGCATCTCTATCAACTCTATCATATGCCTTCTCCAGATCCATAAATGCTACATACAAATCCATTTGCTTTTCTAAGTATTTCTCACATACATTCTTCAAAGCAAACACCTGATCCACACATCCTCTACCACTTCTGAAACCACACTGCTCTTCCCCAAGCTGATGCTCTGTACATGCCTTCACCCTCTCAATCAATACCCTCCCATATAATTTACCAGGAATACTCAACAAACTTATACCTCTGTAATTTGAGCACTCACTCTTATCCCCTTTGCCTTTGCACAATGGCACTATGCACGCATTCCGCCAATCCTCAGGCACCTCACCATGAGAGATGTGTGGTAATATAAAGAGTGAGGTTGAGAGAGTAGACAAGGATGTGTTGAAATGGTTTGGACACATGGAGAGAATGCATGAGGAAAGATTGACAAAGAGGATATATGTGTCAGAGGTGGAGGGAACGAGGAGAAGTGGGAGACGAAATTGGAGGTGGAACAATGGAGTGAAAAAGATTTTGAGCAAACACAGATGAGGGTGAAAGGCTGCAAGGAATAGAGTGAATTGGAATGATGTGGTACCCCGGGGTGGACGTGCTGTGACTGGACTGAACCAGGGCATGTGAAGCGTCTGGGGTAAATCATGGAAAGGTGTGTGGTGCCGACATGTGGAAAGGGAGATAGAGATTGATTGTGAGCAAATGTGGCCTTTTTTTTTTGTCTTTTCTGGTGCTACCTCATTGTGTGTGTGTGTGTGTGTGTGTGTGTGTGTGTGTGTGTGTGTGTGTGTGTGTGTGTGGCAGGGTAGCAACTGGAATGGATGAAGGCAGCAAGTATGAATACATGCATGTGTATATATATGTATGTGTCTATGTTTATGTATGTATACAGTGATATGTATGTATGTATATATGCATGTGTGGGCATTTATGTATACATATGTGTATATGAGTGGTTGGGCCATTTTCCATCTGTGTCCTTGCGCTCCCTTGCTGACGCAGGAAACAGTGGTTAAGTATAATAAAAAAAAAAAGAAAAATTTTGTTTTGTTGTATTATACATAATTGCTGTTTCCCGCATCAGTGAGGTAACGCCAGGAAACAGATGAAGAATGGCCCATTCACTCATGTATATTTATTCATTTATTATTTATTTTGCTTTGTCGCTGTCTCCTGCGTTAGCAAGGTAGCACACATGGAATAACAACCCCCTCCCCCCTCATGTGAGCGAGGTAGCACTAGGAAAAGACAACAAAGGCCCCATTCGTTCACACTCACTCGCTAGCTGTCATGTAATAATGCACCGAAACCACAGCAGGAAACAGTGGTTAAGTATAAAAAAAAAAAAAGAAAAATTTTGTTTTGTTGTATTATACATAATTGCTGTTTCCCGCATCAGTGAGGTAACGCCAGGAAACAGATGAAGAATGGCCCATTCACTCATGTACATTTATTCATTTATTATTTATTTTGCTTTGTCGCTGTCTCCTGCGTTAGCAAGGTAGCACACATGGAATAACAACCCCCTCCCCCCTCATGTGAGCGAGGTAGCACTAGGAAAAGACAACAAAGGCCCCATTCGTTCACACTCACTCGCTAGCTGTCATGTAATAATGCACCGAAACCACAGCTCCCTTTCCACATGCAGGCCCCACAGAACTTTCCATGGTTTACCCCAGACGCTTCACATGCTCTGGTTCAATTCATTGACAGCACGTCGACCCCGGTATATCATATCGTTCCAATTCACTCTATTCCTTGCACGCCTTTCACCCTCCTGCATGTTCAGGCCCCGATCACTCAAAATCTTTTTCACTCCATCTTTCCACCTCCAATTGGTCTCCCACTTCTCCTCGTTCCCTCCACCTCTGACACATACATCCTCTTGGTCAATCTTTCCTCACTCATTCTCTCCATGTGATCAAACCATTTCAAAACATTTTCTTCTGCTCTCTCCACCACACTCTTTTTATTACCACACATCTCTCTTACCCTATTATTACTTACTCAATCAAACCACCTCACACCACATATTGTCCTCAAACATCTCATTTCCAGCACATCCACCCTCCTGCGCACAACTCTATCCATAGCCCACGCTTCGCAACCATACAACATTGTTGGAACCACTATTCCTTCAAACATACCCATCTTTGCTTTCCGAGATAATGTTCTCAACTTCCACATACTCTTCAACGTTCCCAGAATTTTCGCCCCCTCCCCCACCCTATGATCCACTTCCGCTTCCATGGTTCCATCCACTGCCAAATCAACTCCCAGCTATCTAAAACACTTCACTTCCTCCAGTTTTTCTCCATTCAAACTTACCACCCAATTGACTTGACCCTCAACCCTACTCTACCTAATAACCTTGCTCTTATTCACATTTACTCTCAACTTTCTTCTTTCACACACTTTACCAAACTCAGTCACCAGCTTCTGCAGTTTCTCACATGAATCAGCCACCAGCACTGTATCATCAGCAAACAACAACTGACTCACTTCCCAAGCTCTCTTATCCACAACAGACTGCATACTTGCCCCTCTTTCCAAAACTCTTGCATTCACCTCCCTAACAACCCCATCCATAAACAAATTAAACAACCATGGAGACATCACACACCCCTGTCGCAAACCTACATTCACTGAGAACCAATCACTTTCCTCTCTTCCTACACGTACACATGCCTTACATCCTCGATAAAAACTTTTCACTGCTTCTAACAACTTGCCTCCCACACCATATATTCTTAGTACCTTCCACAGAGCATCTCTATCAACTCTATAATATGCCTTCTCCAGATCCATAAATGCTACATACAAATCCATTTGCTTTTCTAAGTATTTCTCACATACATTCTTCAAAGCAAACACCTAATCCACACATCCTCTACCACTTCTGATACCACACTGCTCTTCCCCAATCTGATGCTCCCTACATGCCTTCACCCTCTCAATCAATACCCTCCCATATAATTTACCAGGAATACTCAACAAACTTATACCTCTGTAATTTGAACACTCACTCTTATCCCCTTTGCCTTTGTACAATGGCACTATGCAAGCATTCTGCCAATCCTCAGGCACCTCACCATGAGTCATACATTAAATAACCTTACCAACCAGTCAACAATACAGTCACCCCCTTTTTTTTATAAATTCCACAGCAATACCATCCAAACCTGCTGCCTTGCCGGCTTTCATCTTCCGCAAAGCTTTTACTACCTCTTCTCTGTTTACCAAATCATTTTCCCTAACCCTCTCACTTTGCACACCACCTCAACCAAAACATCCTATATCTGCCACTCTAACATCAAACACATTGAACAAACCAAAATACTCAATCCATCTCCTTCTCACATCACCACTACTTGTTATCACCTTCCCAATTGCCCCCTTCACTGAAGTTCCCATTTGTTCCCTTGTCTTACGCACTTTATTTACCTCCTTCCAAAACATCTTTTTATTCTCCGTAAAATTTAATGATACTCTCTCACCCCAACTCTCATTTGCCCTCTTTTTCACCTCTTGCACCTTTCTCTTGACCTCCTGCCTCCTTCTTTTATACATCTCCCAGTCATTTGCATTATTTCCCTGCAAAAATCTTCCAAATGCCTCTCTCTTCTCTTTCACTAATAATCTTACTTCTTCATCCCACCACTCACTACCCTTTCTAATCTACCCACCTCCCACACTTCTCATGCCACAAGCATCTTTTGCGCAAGCCATCACTGCTTCCCTAAATACATCCCATTCCTCCCCCACTCCCCTATGTCCTTTGTTCTCACCTTTTTCCATTCTGTACTCAGTCTCTCCTGGTACTTCCTCACACAAGTCTCCTTCCCAAGCTCACTTGCTCTCACCACTTTCTTCACCCCAACATTCTCTCTTCCTTTCTGAAAACCTCTACAAATCTTCACCTTCGCCTCCACAAGATAATGATCAGACATCCCTCCAGTTGCACCTCTCAGCACATTAACATCCAAAAGTCTCTCTTTCGCGCACCTATCAATTAACCAATTAACACGTAGTCCAATAATGCTCTCTGGCCATCTCTCCTACTTACATATGTATACTTACGTATATCTCTCTTTTTAAACCAGGTATTCCCAATCACCAGTCCTTTTTCAGCACATAAATCTACAAGCTCTTCACCATTTCCATTTACAACACTGAACACCCCATGTATACCAATTATTCCCTCAACTGCTACATTACTCACCTTTGCATTCAAATCACCCATCACTATAATATACCCGGTCTCGTGCATCAAAACCACTAACACACTCATTCAG
The DNA here is from genome assembly GCF_036320965.1 of Panulirus ornatus. Taxonomy (NCBI): domain Eukaryota; kingdom Metazoa; phylum Arthropoda; class Malacostraca; order Decapoda; family Palinuridae; genus Panulirus; species Panulirus ornatus. Next base: position 29,523,411 of record NC_092231.1, on the reverse strand, counting down.
CTGCTCCAAAAACAATTAACACGTAATCCAATAATGCTCTCTGGCCATCTCTCCTACTTACATACGTATACTTATGTATATCTCTCTTTTTAAACCAGGTATTCCCAATCACCGTCCTTTTTCAGCACATAAATCTACAAGCTCTTCACCATTTCCATTTATAACACTGAACACCCCATGTACACCAATTATTCCCTCAACTACCACATTACTCACCTTTGCATTCAAATCACCCATCACTATAATATACCCGGTCTTGTGCATCAAAACCACTAACACACTCATTCAGCTGCTCCCAAAACACTTGCCTCTCATGATATTTCTTCTCATGCCCAGGTGCATATGTGCCAATAATCACCCATCTCTCTCCATCAACTTTCAGTTTTACCCATATCAATCTAGAGTTTACTTTCTTACACTCTATCACATACTCCCACCACTCCTCTTTCACGAGTAGTGCTACCCCTTCCCTTGCTCTTGTCCTCTTACTAACCCCTGACTTTACTCCCAAGACATTCCCAAACCACTCTTCCCCTTTACCCTTGAGCTTCGTTTCACTCAGAGCCAAAACATCCAGGTTCCTCTCCTCAAACATACTACCTATCTCTCCTTTTTTCTCATCTTGGTTACATCCAAACACATTTAGACACCCCAATCTGAGCCTTCGAAGAGGATGAGCACTCCCCGCATGACTCCTTCTGTTTCCCCTTTTAGAAAGTTAAAATACAAGGAGGGGAGGGTTTCTAGCCCCCCGCTCCCTTCCCTTTTAGTTGCCTTCTACGACACGTGAGGAATGCATGGGAAGTATTCTTTGTCTCCTATCCCCTATCTCCCCTATACATATATATACAGGTACTCTACCAAATTTCCGGCAACTGATGGTTTGGCACCTTATTTTGTCCAGACAAAATTATGTGAGGGCACTTGAAATTACTGAGGCCACCAGACTAGTTTACTGGGTGGCCACAGATGGTGTTTTGTGTAAGATGCGCTTATTTGCATTCTTTACAATACACTTGTAGGTGGTGATACTGCAATTCTGTGAGATTCTTAGCTTACTTTGTTTAAATTTAACCTTAGCTATGGCTTCTAAAACATATGAGAGTGTCAGTAGTGGTGTCAAACATAAACACCAGTCCATATCGATCCAAGATAAAGTAGAACTGTTGAAAAAATTGGCCCGAAGTGTTTCGGTTTGTAAGCTGTGTGATATCAACAGTATTGGTTCATCAACTGTTTATGTTATAAAGAAGCAAAGGGAAAAAATATTGAAATTCTATGCATGCAGCAATTCCAAGAAGCAAATGAAGATCAGAAAACTATGAAAGATGGTAAGAGTACTGAGCATGATCGAGTAATGACGGAATGATTTCGACAGCGTTGGAGTGATTGAGTGGACTTGTCAGGTAGCATGATAATGGACCAGGTTAAGTTGTTCCATAAAGAACTTAAATTGCAACATGAGTGTGACTATAGTGAAGGATGGCTTCAAAGATTCAAGAAGCGACATGGAATTTCCATGAATAAAGTGTGCAGAGAAAAGCGGTCCGCAAACCACGAAAGAGCTGCTGAGTATGGGGACGAATCTGCAAAACTCGTAGCTGATGAGCACTTCAGTCTTGAACCGGTGTATAATGCAAACGAAACTGCATTAATCTGGTGATACACACCTAGGAAAAACTAACAACAGAAGATGAAGAAGACCCCACAGGATTCAAACAATCTAAGGAGAGACTTACCATCTTAGAGTGCTCAAACATTTAACATTTGTTTAATTTAAATATCTAGCAGTCTGGTATACTTTAGACACATGGGAGATGTACAATTAGTGGATTAGAGGTGTGACCACTGTTGGTCAGGCAAAATGGTTAATTTGGCAAGGCTTTGGGACCAAGAGTGCCGCAAAATCGGTGGTGTACCTGTACATATCAACATAAACAGACACACATGCAGACTTTACCTCAATACACATGCACATATTCATGCTTGCCTTCATCCATTCCTGTCACTCCCCCACCTCACAGGAAAATAGCATCATTACTCCCCACTTCAATGAGGTAGCGCCAGGAATACAGACAAAAAGGCCATATTCGATCACACTCATTCCCTAGCTGTCATGTGTAATGTACTGAAACCACAGCTCCCCTGTCCACATCCATACATATATCGACACGCACAAACACTGGTAAAACTACATGGGAACAGAAAATACAATATCTCATGCACTTTTGTATAATTACATTGTCAGGACTAAGAACAGACAGAAAAAGTCAAAATATACAAACCCAACAGACACCTCACTGCTATAGGAGAAAGTTTCTCCCTACTCTTACATTCGGAATAAGAAACACTTACTAAATCTGCATGAGTTCTGTCATCTGTGTTCTACACTGTGAAACCTATACTTTTGAATGCCTCAGCTGAATGACCATAATGTACTGAATATATATATCTTTTAAAGAAACTTGTTTAGCAGTACTTCACAATTTGTGCATTATCTTTAATATGATTAACATAAATGTACAATGGGGGATTAAATACAAAAATGGGAATAAGTAAAATTAAAGATATTTTTCATTAAAACATCCAAACTTAACAGGAACACAAACAGAATCTATGTAAAGACAGCTTATTTCTATATTGGATTTTCTTTACATCCATATATGCTTTTTGACATCTTAGTGACCTTAGTTTTGCCAATATTTATGCTTTTACTACAGATTACTTTCTTTTCATTTTCAATTTTCTAAAAAGCAAAATTATTTTTCACAATCCAATATAGTTTTCATGGAGTATTACTGATAAGTATAGAAAATATAGCTTCTTTTAAAAAATACCAAAAAAAGATATCATAAAGGCTCAAATTCACAATCTTACTTTTTGGTTGTTTAGTGACACAGGGAATAGGCTTGAAAATTTATTTGTACAATGAAAGGGCTAAACAATCCTTTTTTTGGTAAAAGGTCAGGACATTTCACATTATTTCTGTACTTATCATGCACACTTTAATGATGCAACAGCAGAACACTATTCCATTCACACCCAACAAACTGGCAAAATATGCTCGCATCCTATGTACCGAAGTTGAATTTGCAAGGTTTAAAAATATCTGTAATTAAATGTGTGCTCTTGCCAGAGTTATCTATCATTTTGTATGTATATTGGGATAATTATGGAGGTAAGAGATGACACAACAAGTGTTTAGTGTGGATGAGTTCTGCTGACTTTGGGAAAGAACACCAGTAAAGACACTTTCTTGTCAAGGAAGAGACAGGATCCTCCAGGTTTCATGGCTGACAAATATCATTTGATGCTTCAACTAGAGGGAGATTCTACACATAAAACCCTGGATTATGAAGGACCCCGTAATACCTGAACTACCTGTGATTTGACAACGGCTGTTAAAATAAATAATTTTAGAGGAGACAAACAGAAAATCATTTCATTCTATCCTCCTCCAAGAGCACGTCAAACCCTCATAACCACCTTTTTTGTTAAGTATCCATGAAATTTTGTTTAAACTACTTGTCATATGGCAAAAGTAGTTGAATCAGATAATCCAGTGAAGATGTAGGTGAGCCTAATACACCTAACTCTACTTCCCTGTAATTTGAACTCCACCTCATCCCACTCCAGCAGAAGATAAAAGTCTTTATCACCACCTATTTAATTGTCTATCAAGTTTCATCTCCAGTAACTTTGATAAGGCAATAGATAATGTATCAGAGAACCTTACTCTACTTACCAATACCCTAATTCCACCTCATCCTATCAAATCAGAGCTTTAAGATTTGATCGCAAAGTTCTTCAGTGCAGTTCCTTTTTCAACAAGTTTTCATGAAATATTGTCTAAATTACATCATGACAGAGTGTGGCATATTGATGGCAAGCTTTTCAGTATAAGGCTCAAATTGGGAAAATATGTTTGGGAATGTAACCCCTTATACAACGTGAGATTCAATCAATGTTTTAACTTCTGTCGGGTCATCCAGGAATGTAACCCTGTTGCTGGGTGGGGCACAGATTTTCCCAACTCATAGGAAAATTGAAAAAATCTTCCTCCCTAGCTTTTATTTATTCTTTAAAACCCTAATATGGAATGATATATGAAGGATACCGTAAATCTTGGTCAGTGCAAATGCCAGCTTATTATTCTTGACCCACAACAATGTATCTTCCATAAAGAGAAGTTGCTCTTTGACAAGATTGCAATCAAATACTAAAACCTTAATGAAAGTGACTCTTTACTTGGGGTGCAGTCAAAAGCATGTGGAGTCTGATAACTTATTAATACAACTAAGCAGCTATTACAGACTATATGATACAACCTTGAGGGAAAAGTGATGCTTAGGAATCTTTACTTAACAGCATAATTAATATAAAGAAGATTTATCATTAAGGGTAGCAGTAAGTCACTCTGTAATTTTGTTTAAGTGTCTCAGATATGATAAATACTTCAACTAAAGTCTATCACTGTACTTATATTATCCGTGCCTCTAAAAATATCAAGTTCAAAAATGATATTTCTTACAAAGTAATCTGCATTGTTTTTTCACTTGCTCAATAACAGTCTTAAAAGGACCCAGTGGTCTGTTGCTGTACTCTTCTCCGTATCTTTTTGTGTAATCATACTACCAAACGAATAACAACTGTCAGATGTAAATGCAATAAATATTTCTTACAAGAAATTTTTTTCAATTATATTCACAGCATACTCCAAAGCAGTATATGTTTATCAAACTGCAATCACTTCTCTTCACTGTGGTCCATCTTGAAAGTATAAGGACTTCTCCATGAAAATTGGGTTAGGACAATCCAACCCTTCAAATTTATTATGGGGAACCAAAGGCCTTGCCTTCCCTATCTCTTGCTAACCACTCAAACAGAATAGCAGCAGCTCACTATTTTCAGGCCCAACATTCGCCAATCAGAGAATGCAAAGAGATGATGTCATCTGATGTCATCAACTTTATGACTTCCAATGGCTCAGCAGTTTAGAATTCTCTAGAGATGCACACTGACAAAACAAATGCTACCAGACCACAGCTTTTTGATCCCATGGATCAATATCCTTCACTGATCCTTCTTCTTTCTATCATTCAGCTGTTTTATAACATTATTCATTCATTCATCATACTTTGTTGCTGTCTCCCAGGTTAGCGAGGTTGCACAAGGAAATAGACGAAAGAATGGCCCAACCCACCCACATACACGTCTATACATACGTGTCCACACACGCACATATACATACCTATACATTTCAACGTATACATATATATACATGTACATAATTCATACTTGCTGCCTTTATTCATTCCTGTTGCCAACCTGCCACACATGAAATGACAACCCCCTCCCCCGCATGTGTGCGAGGTAGTGCTACGAAAAGACAAAAAAGGCCACATTCGTTCACACTCAGTATCTAGCTGTCATGTAATAATGCACCAAAACCACAGCTCCCTTTCCACATCCAGGCCCTACACAACTTTCCATGGTTTACTCCAGACACTTCAAATGCCCTGGTTCAATCCTCTGACAGCACATCGACCCCGGTATACCACATCGTTCCAATTCACTCTATTCCTTGCATGCCTTTCACCCTCCTGCATGTTCAGGCCCCGATCGCTCAAAATCTTTTTCACTCCATCGTTCCACCTCCAATTTGGTCTCCCACTTCTCGTTCCCTCCACCTCTGACAAATATATCCTCTTTGTTAATCTTTCCTCACTCATTCTCTCCATGTGACCAAACCATTTCAATACACCCTCTTTTGCTCTCTCAACCACACTCTTTTTATCACCACACACCTCTCTTACCCTTTCATAAATTACTCGATCAAACCATCTCACACCACATACTGTCCTTGAATATCTCATTTCCAACACATCCACCCTCCTCTGCACAACCCTATCTATTGCCAACGCCTCACAACCATGTAACATTGTTGGAACCACTATTCCTTCAAACATACCTACTTTTTCTTTCCAAGATAATGTTCTTGCCTTCCACACATTTTTCAAGGCTCCCAGAACCTTTGCCGCCCCCTCCTCATGACTCACTTCTGCTTCCATGGTTCCATCCACTGTCAAATCCACTCCTAGATATCTAAAACACTTTACTTCCTCCAGTTTTTCTCCATTCAAACTTACCTCCCAACTGACTTGTCCCTCATCCCTACTGTACCTAATAACCTTTCTCTTATTCACATTTACTCTCAGCTTTCTTCTTTCACACACTTTACCAAACTCAGTCACCAGCTTCTGCAGTTTCTCACCCGAATCAGCCACCAGCGCTCTATCATCAGCGAACAACAACTCACTCACTTCCCAAGCCCTCTCATCCACAACAGACTGCATACTTGCCCCTCTCTCCAAAACTCTTGCATTCACCTCCCTAACAACCCCATCCATAAACAAATTAAATAACCATGGAGACATCACACACCCTGCCGCAAACCGACATTCACCGGGAACCAATCACTTTCCTCTCTTCCTAATAGCACACATGCTTTACATCCTCGATAAAAGCTTTCCACTGCTTCTGGCAACTTGCCTCCCACACCATATACTCTTAATACCTTCCACAGAGCATCTCTTTCAACTATCATATGCCTTCTCCAGAGCCATAAAAGCTAAATACAAATCCATTTGTTTTTCTAAGTATTTCTCACATACATACTTCAAAGCAAACACCTGATCCACACATCCTCTACTACTTCTGAAGCCACCCTGCTCTTTGGATCCAAACTGACGCTCTGTACATGCCTTCACCCTTGTAATCAATACCCTCCCGTACAATTTCCCAGGAATACTCAACAAACTTATACCTCTGTAATTTGAACACTCACCTTTATCCCCCTTGCCTTTGTACAATGGCAATATGCATGCATTTCGCCAATCTCAGGCACTTCACCATGAGCTGTACATACGTTGAATATCCTCACCAACCAGTCAACAACAAAGTCACCCCCTTTTTTAAATAAATTCCACTGCAATACTATCCAAATCCGCCACCCTGCCAGCTTTCATCTTCCGTAAAGCTTTCACTACTTCTCTGTGCACCAAACCATTCTCCCTGACCCTCTTACTTCGCACACCACCTCGACCAAAACACCCTATATCTGCCACTCTATCATCTAGCATTAACAAACCCTCTTCTCACATCACCACAACTTATTACCTCCCCATTAGCCCCCTTCACCGATGTTCCCATTTGTTCTCTTGTCTTATGCACTTTATTTACCTCCTTCCATAACATCTTTTTATTCTCCCTAAAATTCAATGATACTCTCTCACCACCATCTCTCATGGAAATAATAATTCATTGAAGGTGTGCTTTAGACAGTTTTAAGATACTTTCTTTCATGGTTGTCTATCACTTATCCTTGGTTTCTCCTAAAAGCTTCATATTCCAAGGTTCATCATAATGACAGCAAGTTGGCCTAAATCTATCACATCACTTCAAGTTCCTCTATCCCTTACTCTTTAATTAGCTCTCCCGAATGAATCTCTTCACTCATCCCCACCTTGTACCCAAATCATTTCAACACATCCTACTCAGCTCTCTCAATGAAACTGCTTACAACCACACCTCCTTGCACTGTCATTCTTTGCACAATCAACCCTTCCTACATTACACTATCCTCATGAATTTCACTTCCAAAACATGAACACTCTTGCATCATTTTACATTTTGCGCAAAAGAGTCATAGCCATAGAGCACCATAGGACTACTATACCATTAAACATTCCCATCTTTGGCCTCAATGATAGTGACATCTCCCTCCATACAATTATCAATGGACTGAAGAGCGTTACCCACTCAATTACCATATGGTTCACAAAAACTTACATAGTTCTATTTGTTACCATATACACTCCCAGGTAACTAAAACATATGCTTCCTTATAGTAATCTCCATGCAAACACTCAAGCCAATGTGCCCCCACTCCCTAAACCTCATAACCTCATTATAACTTAACTTACTCCTTTCACAAACAGTCACAAGCTCCAACAACAGTTTCTACAGTTTCCTACTCTAGTTTGCAACCAAAGCCACATCAACTGCAGACAGTAACTGACTCACTTGCAAAGCCCCCCATCCCAATCATACTACAGACCCTTGGATTTACCTTTCACACTATCTCATCCAAAAAAAGATTAAAACAACTACTGCAGCATCACACACCTTGATGAAAATGAACCTTCAATTGGACCCCTCATGCTCCTCCTTTCTTACTCACCCATATATCTTACTCTTCCAAAATACTTCTCACTGCATATAGCATCTTTCCTTCTAAAGAAAATATTCATTGCAACTTCCAAAAAGCATCTCTGTCAACCTTATAAGAAGCTCTCTTTTGATCCATTAATGCCACATACAAATCCCTCTTTTTCTCCAAATACTTTTCTAACAAAGTCTTTGAAGCAAACACCTTGTCCACACATACTCTACCATTCCTGATGCCACATTGATCCTCCCTATAATGATGCACTGTGTATGCAAGCGCCCTCTAAATCACTACTCTCCCATTCAACTAATGTGGTATGCTCAACGGACAAATAACTCTGTGATTCAAGCATTCATTTTTCTACCCCTATATAGTGGGACTAAAGAAGTATTCTACCAGTCCTCAAGCACCTCACCTTTAGGCATACATGTATCGAAAATGATGACTAACCAATCAATACCACTGTCACCCCTTTTCTTGAGATTCAACTGCACTCCTATCCACTCCAGCTGCTTTGCCACACTTAATCTTATATAAGCTTTAACAGCCTGTTCTTTTCAATAAACCATCTGTCTTTGCCAAGACTCTTCCATCCCTCCACATCCCAAATTTGTCTTCTTCTCACTACATCTTTGCATGTTACCCCTTCCCCACCTGCTCCCTTCACTAAAGTTCCGTTTGTCATCGTGTTCTCACAATATTCACCTTTCTATAAAACACTTTCATGTTGCCCCTGATGTTTCTGATACTCTCTCACCCCATCCCTTATTTGCCCTCTTTTTCAGCTCCTGCATCTTTTTCTTAACTCCTGTTGCTTTCTCTTGTTCCTCTCCAAATCACTAACACTCCCTACCTACAGGAAGACACCACCCCCATCTCTCTTTTCTCCTTCACTTGCCACTTAATCAACTCATCCTACTAGGCATTACCCTTTCTCAAATGCCTGCCACCCATATTCTGCATGCCACACATTTCATCCACACATAGACAAAATACTTCCCTAAATACCTGCCATTTCTTGTCTTCCAGTTCTGCTTACTCTCAACTTACATCATTCTTAAACCAATCTCTCTTGGCATCTCCACAAACAAGAATCTTTTTCTTGCTCATTCTTTTTTACCATTATCTTCCTCTTTTCCCAAGTCCACAACAAACTTTCACACTCACATCCACCAAGAAGTGATCAGATATCCTACCAGCTGCCCCTCCCAGCACGTTAACATCCAAGTTTCTCCTTTGCATGCCTATCAAGCATTACATAAACCAATAATGCTCAGTCACTCATGCACTTTTACGTATACACCTAATTCTAAACCAGGTGTGACCTGTCAAACTGTTCAATATTTTCATCTACACAGGGGACACCATAAAACCTAATCATACTCTCATTACCACATCATCCATTTTTGCACTTAATACTCCATCTCCTGCATCTAATTGCTGACACATTCAAATTCCTAAAATACATCTCACTACTAGCTGCATAGTGCTGATCACCCATCTCTCATCATCTGCTTTCAGTCTTGCCCACATTAGTCTCAAACTCACTTCATATGTTCTTTAACACATTCCCATATATCCTCTTTTGTTCCTGCCCTCTAACTATACCATTCTTCCCCCCTTTATCTGAACCTTAGTGAAGATCTAGGGGCTTCTCTCCCTAAACATATCTTTCCCTTCATCTCAACCTGATTACATCCACACACATTCAGGCAACTCACTCTGAGCCTTCGAGGAGGATGACTTTCTTCACCTGGCACGTTCTTCTTTTCAAACTTTTAGAAACTGAAATACAAGGAGGGAAGGGTTTCTACTCCCCCTTTAAATCTTTTTCTTTCTTTCATACCTGTAATAAACAGGATCACATCAACATAAAAAGATACTTAAACCCTTAAACAAGCACAAGAATATGTAACATACATAGCTGATAAAATTTCAACCCTAACAAAAGTACAGGAATGAATATGAGGCACACTGAACGAAAGTCTAGCTATAACTACAATCAGGGAAGAAACATGTGACACTAATCGGTGTGTGAAAAGAACTTTGGTGTTGATACAGTACCCAACAAACTATCTAATATCAATACTTCTTCAAGTATATGATTAATAAAATGTTAAATAAACTAATCAGCATATACTTGACCTAAATCAATATATATGAATCAATTATCATAATTCAAGAAACTTAAATATCTAAGACAGGTGCTACTGAGGAAGGAAAAAATGAGAATAGTCAATAGTGAATTACAGTGAAAAGTATGTGGCTATAAATTTGCATACCATGGAAGATGCTTGATTACAACAATTAAGTTTCTTAATCATAATGATAATATCAAGTGTGAACACTTCTTTGAAAGATGAAAAAAAAAAAATCTCAAGAGACCATTACAAGATATTAAGCTAGAAGCTTGTTACCAAAGATGTAAAGATGTTCTCTTATAAAATGGGAGTTGTGGATGAGTGAAATAACCTAAGTGATGAAACTGTGAATGTATGCATTTCATTAAAACGTTATAGTAAAATTTCAGAAAGTCAGAATTAGGTTTTCTAAAAGTGCATAACTCCTTGAATATACTGTACAAATAGGATATAACATATCACTGACAATGTTAATCAAATTACTGTCATATAAAGAGCAAATCAGGAGAGCATACTACTCTAGTAATAAGGGAGTGTGCGACATTTCTAAGCTTCAAATTTCACTACTTTATACTAAGTCCTCCCATTAAAGAAAAGGTGTACACCATTTTGTATCTACTAACCTGTTTAAGATACATATCAAAGCTCTGTGAAAATGGTCTCTTTGATGCAAGGTATCTGGTTATGAGTTCTGCATTGTCATAGCTGATGTGAGTTTGTAGAGTTTGGGTCTTTGCACCTGGTGATGCTGGTGGGAAGGCTGGTACCTGAAGTTAGAGATATATCTGTTATCACATGATGATATCCATCAGTTAAATACAGCAAACAAATTTCATTGCTGTATCATTTCTACAAACATATACTCATCAATTTCTTCATTCTTTTTCCTTCTTAACTACTCTTAAAAATTTTTCCTGACTTCTAAAAACATCTTCCATTACCCTTGCCCTGATGACCTATTCAAATGTACATTTTCTTCCATTAATACATTTTCATTAGCACATAAAAGCTTATGATTTTAAAGATTAAATTACCTATTATGTAAAGCACACCCAAACCTTGTTTTATGTTGGATTAACATATGCAATTTCGCTATTATGCAAGGGAACCTTCCCATACCGGTACCTCATTTTATGTGGTCAAAATTTACTACTATGCGGGTATGTATCGTACAAAGCGCAACAAAACTTCGGTAAAGGTTGGACATGGGAAGGAGTAAACATGGGACCTGGGTGGAGTGAGCTACATTCCCACCAGTGTGTTAGTTTCACAGTTACCAATGTTGAGTGTACATCTGTGTTACATGTGCTATCTGGCATCCCTGCTAATATGATTTTCCTGCAGTCTACCGTTTGCGTTTGCAAATATGACATCCAAACATACAACACCATCTTCTCTTACCTCAGAACCAGCAGTTAAATGGAACACAACCCCAACATAAAGCAAAGGATGGGTGTACCTGGTACAGCCAGTTCCACAAACTAAAAAAAAAAATAATGAAAAACTTTCCACCATCGGTATCTGTGATGCAAACCTTGGAAATGGAAAAAGAATTCTTCAGATTGGTTTGGTTTTCAAAACACACAGTTAACCCACTACCTGCTGATATCCCATATATGAGACATGCCACATCTGGGACTTGACTACAATTGTCCTAAAAGTGGGATCTCATCATTTAAATTTTCTAAAAAGTACATGTACAGCTATTTTCTTTTTTTATACTATTCACCATTTCCCATGTTAGCAAGGTAGCATTAAGAGCAGAGGACTGAGCCTTTGAGGGAATATCCTTACTTAGCCCCCTTCTCTGTTCCTTCTTTTGTAAAATCAAAAATGAAGGGAGGATTTCCAGCCTCCCACTCCCTCCCCTTTTAGTCGCCTTCTATGACATGCAGGGAATACGTGGGAAGTATTCTTTCTCCCCTATCCCCAGGGATATTGTACAGCCATACAAGTGCTAATTATTCAAAATTCATTTACTCGCATCTAGAAAGGTATTTCCATACATCAATTCAATATTTCTTCTATCTAATTGGCCAGTTAAATAACAGCAAATGAAATTATGAAACGCAGAATGAAAAACAGTTGAGGAAGATAAAAAGATGAGTGAAGAACTGAATGCTAATTTCAAAAGTGCTTTCACAATGTAAGACACTTCAGCCCCATCACTAGTGAGGTTGGCTGGGGAGGAGGCTTTAGAAAATACAAAATACTAAAAGGGCTTGTTTGACTCATACAAGGGTCATGGTCTTGACAAAATTTCATAATATGTGCTGACGATGAGTGCAAGTATGATAGACAAACCTCTTGAACTACTGTGAACATCTTGCTGAAGAAGGGACATGTGAAACAAGTGAATGAGTGTAAATATCATACCCATCGACGAGAAAGGAGACCAGGAAGAGGTGCTGAACTACAGACCAGTCACCATGACAAGTATGGTCTGTAAGGTATTGGAAAAGATAAACAGAAAGCAAATGGATGACTTTCTACAGAGGAGATATGATGCAAGTGATGGGCAACATTGTTTTCAGGAAAGTAGATCATGAGTAACAAACCTCTTAGATTTCTATGAGAAAGTGACCTTTGTAAAAGGGAAAACTGGGTAACTAAACATTCATATCTTGACTGCCTGAAAAGATCTGACAAAAGTACTGCATGTTTAAGGAGGTGGAATACCACACTTGAATAAAAGGCTAAAATATTATCTTAGTGGAATGGGCCAAAAGACACATCAGTGGGGCCTCTTCCAAAGGGGTGGAGGTCACCAGTAGGGTGCCACAGGGTCCTGTTTTGAGACCTTTACTCTTCTTGATCTATGTAAATAACATGCCTGAAGGTATGGACTCTTACCTGAACATGCTTAGTGATGATGCAAAAGTCATGAAGGAAGTGAAAAGTGAGAATGGTTGAATCAGCTTACAAAGGGGCCTGAACAGATTCCAAAGTTGGTCTAAAACATGGCTGATGAAATTCAACCTGAGCAAATATAAGTAATAAAGATGGGACAAAATAAAAGAAGGCCTTTATATGATTATTGTATAAGAGGATATAAACTTCAGGATTATGTGCATAAGAAGGACTTAGGAGCTGACACTGTTGCTAACCAGTTACCAGAGTCCCATATTAGGAAAATAGTAAAGGAAACAAACTGTCCGCAAGTGAATTTCTGAATAACTTTAAGTTTTATGGATAGGATATATTCAACAAGCTATTCAAAATCTTCATAAGGCAAATTTATGATATGCTTCTCAAGTTTGGTTGTCGCACCTATAGGAGCAGAAAGCTGTAACAGAGTAGGTAGAGAGTAGGGCAACAAAACTGGTATCAGAATTACGAGAACAAAGTTGCAGAAGGATAAAGGCTTTAAATATGCCCATCTTAAAAGAAAGAAGAGTGAAGGGTGACCTGATCACAATCTTTATCACAATCTTTATGTTTTTAAAACAAACTGATGACGTGAACAGTGAACAATTCTTTGAGAGACGTAGGGACAGAGCAACCAAAGGACATAACAAGAAATTAATTAAAGAAACTTGTCAAAAAGATGTGAGGAATTCCTTTTGTAGGATGAAAGTGGTGGATGAATGAAAGAGAATGAGTGAGGACATGGTTAATCCAGAGACCACACATAAACTGAGATGCATGACTAGAGAATGTACAAAAGACAGGGTTTTCTGAGTGTATAATTTTCTTTCTGTACAATACAAATAAGCAACTACATTGCTGAAGCCTACAGCATAACAACTTTGCCTTACATAAGCTTTATAAGAAAATTCAAATCAATATATGTACATATCAGATATATCTAACTCAGAACTTTCTGAGATGAGTAATATTATACCAACTGGCCAAGTTTCCATGAAGATGAGGAAGAACGAAGGCAGGAGGAAGAAGAGCATGATACTGCCAGCAAACAGGGTGAATATGACCACAGTTCCTGGGTAGGGAGGTACTTTGGCACATCCATCATTTGCCTAGGGGAATGTTTAGGTATAACAGGTATTTGTTTTATCATCGAAAGTTCAGAGGAGCCTCAGTGTTTCAGAAGTTCTTGTGATACTGATCTGATGGATGTAACATAGTGAAACAAATTGTTATTATGGTTTTGTGAAGGAAACATATCTAACATCAAGCAACAAGCTGTCCAGGTTCACTATCACTATACGAGATGATCTTTTGTTTTGTGACGAAGAAAATGACTCCATGCATGACTGAAAAATGCAAGGACTCAAATAGTCATTTCCCTTTTTAGGTGTGATCAAAGCCTGACTGTAATGCTCTTGCGTGCTATGCAGGGGTTCTGGGTTCGATCCTAGCTGTTGGAGGTTTGTATGTTATATGGTAGTGCGCGTTCATTTCCACTATATTCGCATATATATATATTTCATTCATCTAGTGTGCTTAATTGCCATCTCCTGCATTAGCAGGGTAGTGCAAGGAAACAGACGAGGAATGGCCCAACCCACCCACATACACGTGTATATACATATATAGGATAAAAAGAATAATTCCCACGTATTCCCTGCGTCTCAGAAAAGGTGACTATAAGGGGAGGGAGCAGGGGGCTGGATATCCTTCCCTACAGTTCTTACTTTTCAAAAGAGGGAACAGACACGGGAGCTAAGTGAGGATTTTACCTCTAAGGCTTAGTCCTCTGTTCTCAACGCTACCTCACTAACAAAGGAAGTGGCAAATATGTATAAAATGTATATCATCATTCATTTATCATAATTAATCGCTGTTTCTGCCTCCGTGAGGTAGCGCTAGGAAACAAAGAATGGCCCAACCACTCATATACACATTTTTTTTTTTTTTTTTTTTCATACTATTCGCTATTTCCCGCAATAGCGAGGTAGCGTTAAGAACTGAGGACTGGGCGTTTGAGGGAATATCCTCACCTGGACCTCTTCTCTGTTCCTTCTTTTGGAAAAAAAAAAAAATATATATATATATACATAAATGCCCACACAGGCAATATACATACATACATACATAAATATATATATATATATATATATATATATATATATATATATATATATATATATATATATATATATAATTTTTTTTTTTTTTTTTTTTTTGCTTTGTCGCTGTCTCCCGCGTTTGCGAGGTAGCGCAAGGAAACAGACGAAAGAAATGGCCCAACCCACCCCCATACACATGTATATACATACGTCCACACACGCAAATATACATACCTACACAGCTTTCCATGGTTTACCCCAGACGCTTCACATGCCCCGATTCAATCCACTGACAGCACGTCAACCCCGGTATACCACATTGCTCCAATTCACTCTATTCCTTGCCCTCCTTTCACCCTCCTGCATGTTCAGGCCCCAATCACACAAAATCTTTTTCACTCCATCTTTACACCTCCAATTTGGTCTCCCTCTTCTCCTCGTTCCCTCCACCTCCGACACATATATCCTCTTGGTCAATCTTTCCTCACTCATTCTCTCCATGAGCCCAAACCATTTCAAAACACCCTCTTCTGCTCTCTCAACCACGCTCTTTTTATTTCCACACATCTCTCTTACCCTTACGTTACTTACTCGATCAAACCACCTCACACCACACATTGTCCTCAAACATCTCATTTCCAGCACATCCATCCTCCTGCGCACAACTCTATCCACAGCCCACGCCTCGCAACCATACAACATTGTTGGAACCACTATTCCTTCAAACATACCCATTTTTGCTTTCCGAGATAATGTTCTCGACTTCCACACATTCTTCAAGGCTCCCAGAATTTTCGCCCCCTCCCCCACCCTATGATCCACTTCCGCTTCCATGGTTCCATCCGCTGCCAGATCCACTCCCAGATATCTAAAACACTTCACTTCCTCCAGTTTTTCTCCATTCAAACTCACCTCCCAATTGACTTGACCCTCAACCCTACTGTACCTAATAACCTTGCTCTTATTCACATTTACTCTTAACTTTCTTCTTTCACACACTTTACCAAACTCAGTCACCAGCTTCTGCAGTTTCTCACATGAATCAGCCACCAGCGCTGTATCATCAGCGAACAACAACTGACTCACTTCCCAAGCCCTCTCATCCCCAAAAGAAGGAACAGAGAAGGGGGCCAGGTGAGGATACTCCCATAGAGGCCCAGTCCTCTGTTCCTAACGCTACCTTGCTAACGTGGGAAATGGCGAATAGTTTGAAAGAAGGAAAGAATATATATATATATATATATATATATATATATATATATATATATATATATATATATATATATATATATATATATTATTATTTTTTTTATTATACTTTGTCGGTCTCACGCGTTTGCGAGGTAGCGCAAGGAAACAGACAAAAGAAATGGCCCAACCCCCCCCCCCATACACATGTATATACATACGTCCACACACGCAAATATACATACCTACACAGCTTTCCATGGTTTACCCCAGACGCTTCACATGCCCTGATTCAATCCACTGACAGCACGTCAACCCCGGTATACCACATCGCTCCAATTCACTCTATTCTTTGCCCTCCTTTCACCCTCCTGCATGTTCAGGCCCCAATCACACAAAATCTTTTTCACTCCATCTTTCCACCTCCAATTTGGTCTCCCTCTTCTCCTCGTTCCCTCCACCTCCGACACATATATCCTCTTGGTCAATCTTTCCTCACTCATTCTCTCCATGTGACCAAACCATTTCAAAACACCCTCTTCTGCTCTCTCAACCACGCTCTTTTTATTTCCACACATCTCTCTTACCCTTACGTTACTTACTCGATCAAACCACCTCACACCACACATTGTCCTCAAACATCTCATTTCCAGCACATCCATCCTCCTGCACACAACTCTATCCATAGCCCATGCCTCGCAACCATACAACATTGTTGGAACCACTATTCCTTCAAACATACCCATTTTTGCTTTCCGAGATAATGTTCTCGACTTCCACACATTCTTCAAGGCCCCCAGAATTTTTGCCCCCTCCCCCACCCAATGACCCACTTCCGCTTCCATGGTTCCATCCGCTGCCAGATCCACTCCCAGATATCTAAAACACTTCACTTCCTCCAGTTTTTCTCCATTCAAACTCACCTCCCAATTGACTTGACCCTCAACCCTACTGTATCTAATAACCTTGCTCTTATTCACATTTACTCTTAACTTTCTTTTTCCACACACTTTACCAAACTCAGTCACCAGCTTCTGCAGTTTCTCACATGAATCAGCCACCAGCGCTGTATCATCAGCGAACAACAACTGACTCACTTCCCAAGCTCTCTCATCCCCAACAGACTTCATACTTGCCCCTCTTTCCAAAACTCTTGCATTTACCTCCCTAACAAACCCATCCATAAACAAATTAAACAACCATGGAGACGTCACACACCCCTGCCGCAAACCTACATTCACTGAGAACCAATCACTTTCCTCTCTTCCTACACGTACACATGCCTTACATCCTCGATAAAAACTTTTCACTGCTTCTAACAACTTTCCTCCCATACCATATATTCTTAATACCTTCCACAGAGCATCTCTATCAACTCTATCATATGCCTTCTCCAGATCCATAAATGCTACATACAAATATATATATATATATATATATATATATATATATATATATATATATATTTTTTTTTTTTTTTTTTTTTATACTAATCGCCATTTCCCGCATTAGCGAGGTAGCGTTAAGAACAGAGGATGAGGACTGGGCCTTTGAGGGAATATCCTCACCTGGCCCCTTTCTCTGTTTCTTCTTTTGGGAAAAAAAAAAAAAAAAAAAAAAAAAAAAAAATGAGGGGAGGATTTCCAGCCTCCCGCTCCCTTCCCTTTTAGTCGCCTTCTACGACACGCAGGGAATACGTGGGAAGTATTCTTTCTCCCCTATCCCCAGGGATATATATATATATATATATATATATATATATATATATATATATATATATATATATATATATATATATATATATATATTTTTTTTGCTTTGTCGCTGTCTCCCGCGTTTGCGAGGTAGCGCAAGGAAACAGATGAAAGAAATGGCCAAACCCACCCCCATACACAGGCCTTGATTCAATCCACTGACAGCACGTCAACCCCGGTATACCACATCGCTCCAATTCACTCTATTCTTTGCCCTCCTTTCACCCTCCTGCATGTTCAGGCCCCGATCACACAAAATCTTTTTCACTCCATCTTTCCACCTCCAATTTGGTCTCCCTCTTCTCCTCGTTCCCTCCACCTCCGACACATATATCCTCTTGGTCAATCTTTCCTCACTCATTCTCTCCATGTGACCAAACCATTTCAAAACACCCTCTTCTGCTCTCTCAACCACGCTCTTTTTATTTCCACACATCTCTCTTACCCTTACGTTACTTACTCGATCAAACCACCTCACACCACACATTGTCCTCAAACATCTCATTTCCAGCACATCCATCCTCCTGCGCACAACTCTATCCATAGTCCACGCCTCGCAACCATACAACATTGTTGGGACCACTATTCCTTCAAACATACCCATTTTTGCTTTCCGAGATAATGTTCTCGACTTCCACACATTCTTCAAGGCCCCCAGAATTTTCGCCCCCTCCCCCACCCTATGATCCACTTCCGCTTCCATGGTTCCATCCGCTACCAGATCCACTCCCAGATATCTAAAACACTTCACTTCCTCCAGTTTTTCTCCATTCAAACTCACCTCCCAATTGAATTGACCCTCAACCCTACTGTACTTAATAACCTTGCTCTTATTCACATTTACTCTTAACTTTCTTCTTTCACACACTTTACCAAACTCAGTCACCAGCTTCTGCAGTTTCTCACATGAATCAGCCACCAGCGCTGTATCATCAGCGAACAACAACTGACTCACTTCCCAAGCTCTCTCATCCCCAACAGACTTCTTACTTGCCCCTCTTTCCAAAACTCTTGCATTCACCTCCCTAACAACCCCATCCATAAACAAATTAAACAACCATGGAGACATCACACACCCCTGCCGCAAACCTACATTCACTTAGAACCAATCACTTTCCTCTCTTCCTACACGTACACATGCCTTACATCCTCGATAAAAACTTTTCACTGCTTCTAACAACTTGCCTCCCACACCATATATTCTTAATACCTTCCACAGAGCATCTCTATCAACTCTATCATATATATATATATATATATATATATATATATATATATATATATATATCTTTTTCTTTCAAACTATTCGCCATTTCCCGCATTAGCGAGGTAGCGTTAAGAACAGAGGACTGGGCCTTTGAGGGAATACCCTCACCTGGCCCAATTCTCTGTTCCTTCTTTTGGAAAAAAAAAATGTTCTTCCGCCCACTAGTGATGCTACTACTTTTGTGAATTAAGAACCATTGAAACACAAACCTCACCAGGTGGTAGAGTGACCCGCAGTGTATCGAGACAGACGTCCCCAGAACTTTTTTTAAAGGAGAAGTAAATGTTTATAGTTGTTACTGGAGTGATAGTTTTCATACATGGTGCTCTGACAAGAAAATAGTGAAATTGGAAAAGAATGTAGCTTAGACATTGAAGCTTATTCTTTCATTGAAATGTGAACAAAGGGAGCATTTTTTCAAAGTGATAGAGATGGAAAGCAAAAAGGTGTTTTTCATGAATGTACCGGAAAAGTTGAGGTCCAGATAAACTTTTGGTCTGTCAAGGCTTTATTATGGCGGATGACCAACTACCTACCCTCATGTATCCAAGATATGGTTGTACTTTGTGTAATGAAGACAATTGAGAAACATCATAAGCCAATATTCCAGTTTCATGTTAAGAGAAGTGGTCCAGGCAGTAGGATACAGTGGTTAAATTGATGAAAACTACTATTGACGTTTGTGTAAATAAATTATACATTTCCCTTTTCCATAGCCAGAGGCTGAACCATTATGTGACATTCATTTTTTCTGCTCATTTCAAGCTAGAAGTTTCAGTTTTCTAAATTATTTCTTACATTTTTCATATGTATATATATATATATGTGTGTGTATGTGTGTATATGTGTGTATGTGAGTGTGTATGTATATATATATGTATATCATCCCTGGGGATAGGGGTGAAAGAATACTTCCCTCGCATTCCTCATGTGTCGTAGAAGGCGACTAGAGGGGACGGGAGCTTGGGGCCAGAAATCCTCCCCTCCTTGTATTTCTAACTTTCTAAAAAAATGGGAAACAGAAGGAGTCACGCGGGGAGTGCTCATCCTCCTCATAGACTCAGACTGGGGTGTCTAAATGTGTGTGGATGTAACCAAGATGTGAAAAAAGGAGAGATAGGTAGTATGTTTGAGGAAAGGAACCTGGATGTTTTGGCTCTGAGTGAAACGAAGCTCAAGGGTAAAGGGGAAGAGTGGTTTGGGAATGTCTTGGTAGTAAAGTCAGGGGTTAGTGAGAGGACAAGAGCAAGGGAAGGAGTAGCACTACTCCTGAAACAGGAGTTGTGGGAGTATGTGATAGAATGTAAGAAAGTAAATTCTTGATTAATATGGGTAAAACTGAAAGTTGATGGAGAGAGATGGGTGATTATTGGTGCATATGCACCTGGGCATGAGAAGAAAGATCATGAGAGGTAAGTATTTTGGGAGCAGCTGAATGAGTGTGTTAGTGGTTTTGATGCACAAGACCGGGTTATAGTGAAGGGTGATTTGAATGCAAAGGTGAGTAATGTGGCAGTTGAGGGAATAATTGGTATACATGGGGTGTTCAGTGTTGTAAATGGTGAAGAGCTTGTAGATCTATGTGCTGAAAAAGGACTGATGATTGGGAATACCTGGTTTAAAAAGAGAGATATATATAAGTATACGTATGTAAGTAGGAGAGATGGCCAGAGAGCGTTATTGGATAACATGTTAATTGACAGGCGCGCGAAAGAGACTTTTGGATGTTAATGTGCTGAGAGGTGCAACTGGAGGGATGTCTGATCATTATCTTGTGGAGGCTAAGGTGAAGATTTGTATAGGTTTTCAGAAAAGAAGAGTGAATGTTGGGATGAAGAGGGTGGTGAGAGTAAGTGAGCTTGGGAAGGAGACTTGTGTGAGGAAGTACCAGGAGAGACTGAGTACAGAATGGAAAAAGGTGAGAACAATGGAAGTAAGGGGAGTGGGGGAGGAATGGGATGTATTTAGGGAAGCAGTGATGGATTGCACAAAAGATGCTTGTGGCATGAGAGGAGTGGGAGGTGGGTTGATTAGAAAGGGTAGTGATTGGTGGGATGAAGAAGTAAGATTATTAGTGAAAGAAAAGAGAGAGGCATTTGGACGATTTTTGCAGGGAAAAAATGCAATTGAGTGGGAGATGTATAAAAGAAAGAGACAGGAGGTCAAGAGAAAGGTGCAAGAGGTGAAAAAGAGGGCAAATGAGAGTTGGGGTGAGAGAGTATCATTAAATTTTAGGGATAGGGGATGAAGAATACTTCCCACGTATTCCCTGCGTGTCGTAGAAGGCGACTAAAAGGGGAGGGAGCGGGAGGCTGGAAATCCTCCCCTCTCGTTTTTTTTTTTTTCTTTTTTTAATTTTCCAAAAGAAGGAACAGAGGAGGGCCAGGTGAGGATATTCCACAAAGACGCAGTCCTCTGTTCTTAACGCTACCTCGCTAATGCGGGAAATGGCGGATAGTTTAAAAGAAAAAAGAAAAAAAAAAGATTTTCTGGAAGGAGGTAAATAAAGTGCATAAGACAAGGGAGCAAATGGGAACTTCAGTGAAGGGTGCAAATGGGGAGGTGATAACAAGTAGTGGTGATGTGAGAAAGAGATGGAGTGAGTATTTTGAAGGTTTGTTGAATGTGTTTGATGATAGAGTGGCAGATATAGGGTGTTTTGGTCGAGGTGGTATGCAAAGAGAGAGGGTTAGGGAAAATGATTTGGTAAACAGAGAAGAGGTAGTAAAAGCTTTGTTGAAGATGAAAGCCGGCAAGGCAGCAGGTTTGGATGGTATTGCAGTGGAATTTATTAAAAAAGGGGGTGACTGTATTATTGACTGGTTGGTAAGGTTATTTAATGTATGTATGACTCATGGTGAGGTGCCTGAGGATTGGCGGAATGCATGCATAGTGCCATGGTACAAAGGCAAAGGGGATAAGAGTGAGTGCTCAAATTACAGAGGTATATGTTTGTTGAGTATTCCTGGTAAATTATATGGGAAGGTATTGATTGAGAGGGTGAAGGCATGTACAGAGCATCAGATTGGGGAAGAGCAGTGTGGTTTCAGAAGTGGTAGAGGATGTGTGGATCAGGTGTTTGCTTTGAAGAATGTATGTGAGAAATACTTAGAAAAGCAAATGGATTTGTATGTAGCATTTATGGATCTGGAGAAGGCATATGATAGAGTTGATAGAGATGCTCTGTGGAAGGTATTAAGAATATATGGTGTGGGAGGCAAGTTGTTAGAAGCAGTGAAAAGTTTCTATCGAGGATGTAAGGCATGTGTACGTGTAGGAAGAGAAGAAAGTGATTGGTTCTCAGTGAATGTAGGTTTGCGGCACAGGTGTGTGATGTCTCCATGGTTGTTTAATTTGTTTATGGATGGGGTTGTTAGGGAGGTGAATGCAAGAGTTTTGGAAAGAGGGGCAAGTATGAAGTCTATTGGGGATGAGATAGCTTGGGAAGTGAGTCAGTTGTTGTTCGCTGATGATACAGCGCTGGTGGCTGATTCATGTGAGAAACAGCAGAAGCTGGTGACTGAGTTTGGTAAAGTGTGTGAAAGAAGAAAGTTAAGAGTAAATGTGAATAAGAGCAAGGTTATTAGGTACAGTAGGGTTGAGGGTCAAGTCAATTGGGAGGTAAGTTTGAATGGAGAAAAACTGGAGGAAGTAAAGTGTTTTAGATATCTGGGAGTGGATCTGGCAGCGGATGGAACCATGGAAGCGGAGGTGGATCATAGGGTGGGGGAGGGGGCGAAAATTCTGGGAGCCTTGAAGAATGTGTGGAAGTCGAGAACATTATCTCGGAAAGCAAAAATGGGTATGTTTGAAGGAATAGTGGTTCCAACAATGTTGTATGGTTGCGAGGCGTGGGCTATGGATAGAGTTGTGCGCAGGAGGATGGATGTGCTGGAAATGAGATGTTTGAGGACAATGTGTGGTGTGAGGTGGTTTGATCGAGTAAGTAACGTAAGGGTAAGAGAGATGTGTGGAAATAAAAAGAGCGTGGTTGAGAGAGCAGAAGAGGGTGTTTTGAAATGGTTTGGGCACATGGAGAGAATGAGTGAGGAAAGATTGACCAAGAGGATATATGTTTCGGAGGTGGAGGGAACGAGGAGAAGTGGGAGACCAAATTGGAGGTGGAAAGATGGAGTGAAAAAGATTTTATGTGATCGGGGCCTGAACATGCAGGAGGGAGAAAGGAGGGCAAGGAATAGAGTGAATTGGATCGATGTGGTATACCGGGGTTGACGTGCTGTCAGTGGATTGAATCAGGGCATGTGAAGCGTCTGGGGTAAACCATGGAAAGTTGTGTAGGTATGTATATTTGCGTGTGTGGACGTATGTATATACATGTGTATGGAGGTGGGTTGGGCCATTTCTTTTGTCTGTTTCCTTGCGCTACCTCGCAAACGCGGGAGACAGCGACAAAGCAAAAAAAAAAAAAAAAATATATATATATATATATATTTTTTTTTTATATATATATATATATATATATATATATATTATCCCTGGGGATAGGGGATTAAGAATACTTCCCATGTATTCCCTGCGTGTCGTAGAAGGCGACTAAAAGGGGAGGGAGCTGGGGGCTGGAAATCCTCCCCTCTCGTTTTTTTTTTTTTTTTTTTTTTTTTTTTCCAAAAGAAGGAACAGAGAATTGGGCCAGGTGAGGGTATTCCCTCAAAGGCCCAGTCCTCTGTTCTTAACGCTACCTCGCTAATGCGGGAGATGGCGACTAGTTTGAAAGAAAGAAAAGAAAAAGATATATATATATATATATATATATATATATATATATATATATATATATATACATACGTTGAAATGTATAGGTATGTATATGTGCAAACGTGAGCGTGTATGTATATACATGTGTATGTGGGAGGGTTGGGCCAGTCTTTCGTCTGTTTCCTTGTGCTACCTCCCTAACGCGGGAGACAGCGACAAAGTATAACAAATAAAATAAAAATAAATAATACAAAACATACCACCGAGAATTACATGATTCCATACTGAGTTATGCATACAGTATGCCTATATAAGAAGCACATCATACGCCTGGCATTACTGCTGTCTGAACATTTTTTTCACTTGTAAATCTCATCACATATGTAAGGAACATGCTATCACATCAACAAAGATTAAAAATTCAAGTGCATATTGTGCATAAAAAATATCTTCATAATACCTTAGTGAGGAGAAATAACTTTCTTTTCACCGCAAGTTGTGTAACCTCCGCCACAAGCATCTCATCCACATGTCCCCCTCTCTTCCCTCCTTCCTCATCATTGTCCTCTTCTGAGTCTTCACTGCTTTCCTCTTCACTTTCATCTCCTATATAAAACATGAATCAGTTGCTTCATAAAATACAGTAAAAACTTTTAACATTATTAGATTCATAAACAAAGCCAGGTACACATAACATTTTCTCTAATTTAACTTGCCTCTTCTCTTTCTCTTCTTCTTGTTATGACTGCCTGATTTTCGCCCACTAGGTTGTGGGAGAGGTCCTTGCTTTTGACGCATGATCTCTGTGAAAGCTTCCCGATACCACTGACCAATATAAAAATGTCTTGCATGAAGGAGGGCAACTTCACTTTCAGAATTGACTGCTAGCCAATCTAAGAGCACACGCTGCAAAAACATTGTCCGTTCCTCTTCCTCATTTGATGGTCCTTCATTCTCCCTAATTCTGTCGCTTCCACTCTTATGCTGTAGAAATGAAAAAAAAAAATTCAACCAAAAAGCTATATTTTCCTCATAAAATAAAATCTCAAAATCAAAGGAAAATTAAGTACAGGTCTTACCTCTTTAATCTGGGAACCTTGGAACCTGGCCATTGCCGGACCAGAGAAAAAGCGGAAAAGAAATTGACCCCTAAATCATACATATTTGACAATCCAATCTCATAGTACTCACACAAAGTCTTTACAGAAAGTTTCCTTTATCTAATTTTTTCAGTAACTCCACCTTTTCAAGCATAGGTAATGATTAATGCTTACATTTACTAGCACCTGACACCATCTTCTGCACCTCTTGGTATCCTGGATAAAATCCTGAAGGGCTAATATAAGAAATTAACGTGACTATTAATTAGCTTGGCTGCAGTGTACAGATTTTGGTGCCTTAGTGCTGCTAATAGCACCAACCTGGTTGCAGATCAACTAACAAATAACTAATGGTGGCAGATTCAAAATGTGCCAGACCACAGAGCCCTGGATTTGAGAGGTACAAACTGCATAACTATATCTTATGAAAACATCATGTACAGATTTGGAAATTTCATTTAACCAAATGATCTTTAACCATATCTTAAAAACCTAGTAAATCTTCACCAACAAATTATCTATATATTTCCTTTACTATGGTTGCAGTGCATCAAACTTCTCCCACTAGCATTTCATCATTCACAATACCTTTACTGCTAAAGTGAGGAATCTAAAATATATTACAAGGACCAAAAATCAATATATATGAGACTCATTTGTTAAAAGATTTTTCACTGTTGCTCAAGATCAAACATTTAAAGAAGATGTGAAGTACAGCAATGCTAAAAATCCTCATAACATGGTAAATTTATTAAACCATTCAACATACAACATTTCAATCTTGGAGCATTTACAAGCTACCCAGTAAGTTTGTTATGGAAACCGTACACTGTCACTGGCCACATTACATATAAAAAACCATCAATCACAATTTTTTTAGTTATGGTAACCATATGTCATGCCCAATCAAGTAAGTTTTAGAATCTGACTAGAACTAATGATGTAAAAGTTGTTTTCCCTTTACAGTAAATCAACCGATTGTATATAATGCACTGGGCAGAATAACATGCATATGCTGAATGTGAACAATAGTGACAATGATATCAAACAGTGCATGGACTATATAAACCTTTGATGCACAAATGTTTCCAGCCAGCCCCTCGGTCCATCCACATAGTAAACTAATTTCCACTTGATTCTCATTATTTCATTTTTATTTACTGCTGGTGATGTATAATGTGTGACATATGTTACCAGGGACAGGACAGTTAGACAAGCTAGACAGTCGGTAAATGAAAGGACAATAAAGAACTGTGCCATCCCACCACTCCTAAAAACTTAACCAGGTTGAGTCTATGACTGTCTCCACAAGGTTTAGGTGATATCACATTTCTATATTTTCATTAGGCAGCTTTTCATATGTTCATTGCTGTTAAGGTGTACTTTATATTCTCTAAAGCTTAATTTACCAACTTTCTGACTTCCACCTTTTTGTTTCCTCTAGCCAAACTGGAGTAAGGGATGGGTGAATCTGCTGCAACACACAATGGGTTAAGCACCCATCTCATTATCATTGCCACATGTCTAAAAGAACTTTTAAAAAAATCAGTAAAAACAGTTTTACAAATAATGTGTCAATGAGTATTTCAGCATGGAACAGGAATATCACTTACCAGCCTCTCAAATTGGGAATGGAGTTGATGATATTACAAAACTTCTCTAAAACAATGTTCCTCTTCAAAACCATATAACAACAGAAACTACTAAGGAGTCTCATAATGATGCCTTGTTTTTCACAACTGCCTATTTGTACAGTAAGCTGTGCAGGTTTTACACTTGTGAAGCCCCATCTCTGAAACTTTCTCTACTATCATAAAACTTCTTAAATTTATGTATGTTGTCTCCATTTACCATGTCTCAGTCATCTAATTCCATTCATTTATTCCTTCTATACAATTAAAGTACTTCCTCACATCTTTTTTTATCAAGTTTCTTACTTACTTTCAAGCTATGTCCTCTGGTTGTCACATTCCTTCATCTTTCGAAGAATCATCCATTGTTAACTTCATCAATCTTTTAGAAACTTAGATTGTAATCACTTTACCCTTCACTCCTTTATCTTCCAAGGTAGGAAAGTTTACAACTTCCAGCTTTTCCTGTAACTTAGCCCACATAATCTGGTACAATCTTTGTAGCCCCCCTCCAAAACTTCTCTATTCGTTCCTTGTGCTTCTTTACTTGTGATAACCAAACCTGAGAAGCATACTCTTCTTGGCCTTATGCTAGGTGTGAACAGCTAGCTGAAAATTTCCTTATCCATATATTTGAAAGCTATCTTAATACCAACCAGCAGAAAGTCTGTCTCCTTGACTATTCTCCAAATGAGAGACTCTACTAACAGGTTAAGGAAAATGTCAATTCCCTCATCCTCATGCACAGAATCCTAAAACTTATTTCCTGCTAGATAATAATCATATTGAAGCCTTCCACTTCCTAAAGCTTATTTCCTGCTAGATAATAATCATACTGAAGCCTTCCACTTTGTCCCATCCTCATTGCTCAAGCTGAATTTCATTAACCATGTACAACACCCACTTTGGAAACTGTTTAGATCCCCATGCAAGTTGATGAAATTCTCATCAATTTTCCCTTCCCTCATGATTTTTGCATCAACAAATAAATAGGTACTGGTCCATACCTTCTGGCAAGTCATTCAACCTGATCTAAAACTGTAGCAGTCCCAAAAAAGAACCCTACAGCACAACAATGATAACCTCCAACCATATGGAGAAGGCTCCTCTGACATGCATCCTTTCGTCCATTCCACTGAGATAATCTAATCATTGGAGGGGTCTTCCCCCCTTATTCCTGCCTACTGATCCAGCTTCTTACTCAGCATCTCATACAGTGCAAGCACAATGAAACCTCTTTTAACAGAGCCTGGTGTCATGAATTTTCATCTAACAGACATAAGAAAAAATCATTCAAAGTATATATTATATATCACTGCCATCAAAAGACAAAACAAATAACTCCATCAAACGTAGCAGAAGAACCAACAATTACATCCGCCACCATCTTTGTGTACATTCTTTAAGGCAGTTGTGAACAGCCCACAATAATTCAAATCAGTTCATTCTTGGCTGCTCTCTTTTTAGTAATCTCCTACATGTAGTTAGAGAACACTTTAAACCCACCATGTCTGGAAAACAGCCTACAAGTCCAATTATGGGTAAAGCAACCAAAGTGCCCAGGAAAAAGATTCATACAGACTTACAAATGATTAGTAACATGCAGGGTTAAGTCAGGCAATGTCAGGTATATGTAGGTCAGTTGCTTGGATTGCCTTCCATTACCATTAAAAACAATACTTGATGACAGAGGAGAAAAACAAGTGAGTCCACCACACCTATGTTGCAACAAATTTTTCCCACACAAGAAACAAGCCACTGGAGATGATGGAAAGCAGAATAGAAAGATGGAGGTACACTGTTGGAGTATGGCAATGGTGATCAACAACACCACAAGCTCAAAAAAAATGTGTGAATATTGATTAAATTTAGTTACATATGGTATCAATGTTAACTGTCTCCATTTGTAAAACACCAAAATATTATAAGCAGAGCCATTACTTTTACTGTAGGGAAACCATCTTTGAGCACCTACTAGGGCAAAAATTCACTTAGTCTGAACATATCTCCATCGGCACCAGGTTATAACAACCACTTTAAATGGATTTTTCGCATTACATTCATTGCTAAAAAACACATCTCATTCGTAAAAGATCTCTACATACAAAAAAATCAAACCAGCCTTCCCTTTTGTCTAAGACAGAGCTCACCCTCTTGTATAAAATTAAGAGGTTCATTATACATGGTTTACTTTCTCTAATACAGTGTTGCCTTTCACTTGGGTGAAATTCTCCTAGGTAGAAAGTCATCCATTTGTTTTCTGAGTATTTTTTCTAGTACTTTACAGACCTGTTCAGTAGTTGAGTGCCTCTTCCAGGCCTCATTTACTTACTTCCTGCCCCAGGAATCCCTTTTATCCTTATGAGGCTCCTGCAGTACTTGGGAGGCTGACCACATCCTCAGGTCAGAGACACATGTTGTAAAGTGTTGTGATGTGTGAGCATCTATGTGCGGAGAGTGAAGGGTAACTAAGTGGTAAGCACTCAGTGTCTTCTTCGTGGGCATGAAATATGTTGGAATAGGCTGAAATGGTCATTGTAGCATTATAGTAATGGTGATGACTGGAATACATGGAGGAGAGTGCGACATGTCTGTTTTGTGTTTGTTTTGTGGGATAGAATTTCACAATGAGTTGGGAGGTCGGATGTTTCATGCTTGTCAGGTTATTTCTGGGCGTATATACATGTATATACATGTGTATGGGGGTGGGTTGGGCCATTTCTTTCATCTGTTTCCTTGCGCTACCTCGCAAACGTGGGAGACAGCGACAAAGCAAAATAAATAAATATAATAAATATGTGTTTTGTCTGTCTTACATTTGCTGGGGTTGGAAAATGTGTGAGTAAGGGTTACTGAGGAGTAATGCAGGGGTAAGCATCTTATTTCTACTTGGAGGTTGGTGGTTAGTTATACAGTGGTTTGGGCAGTAGGGTTTTAGTGTTGTTACATAGAACTGAGTGCTGAGTATTCTTTTTTGATGTTAGCTGAGATGGCATGGGCAGCTGAGGCCCTAATCAAGGCCATCCCATCAACACTATATATTGATTCTACTTATTACACATAATCAATGTTAGCAGCTTTGATGCACAAGACCCGGTTATAGTGAGTAATGTGGCAGTTGAGGGTATAATTGGTGTACATGAGGTGTTCAGTGTTGTAAATGGAAATGGTGAAGAACTTGTGGATTTGTGAGCTGAAAAAGGACTGGTGATTGGGAATACCTGATTTAAAAAGAGAGATATACATAAGTATATGTATGTGAGTAGGAGAGATGGCCAGAGGGTATTATTATTGGATAGGAGAGTAATTAATTTATAGGAGTGTAAAAGAGAGACTTTTGGATGTTAATGTGCAGAGAGGTGCAACTGGAGGGATGTCTGATCATTACCTTGTGGAGGCAAAGCTGAAGATTTGCAGAGGTTTTCAAAAAATAATAGAAAATGTTGGGGAGAAAATACTGGTGAGAGTAAGTGAACCTGGAAAGGAGACTTATGTGAGGAAGTACCTGGAGAGATTGAGTGCAGAATGGAAAAAGGTGAGAGCAAATGACATAAGGGGAGTGGGGGAGGAATGGGATGTATTTAGGGATGTAGTGATGGCTTGCACAAAAGATGCATTCGGCATGAGAAAGGTGGGACATAGATTAGATTAGAAAGGGTAGTGAATGGTGGGGTGAAGAGGTAAGATTGTTAGTGAAAGAGAAGAGAGAGGCGCCTGGATGATTTTTGCAGGGAAGTAGTGCAAATGACTTGGAGATGTATAAAAGAAAGCAGGAGGAGGTCAAGAGAAAAGTGCAAGAGGTGAAAAAGAGGGCAAATGAGAGTTGGGGTGAGAGAGTATCATTAAATTCTAGGGAGAATAAAAAGATGTTTTGGAAGGAGGTAAATAAAATGCATAAGACAAGAGAACAAATGGGAACATCAGAGAAGGGGGTAAATGGGGAGGTAATAACAAGTACTGACGAAGTGAGGAGGAGATGGAGTGAATATTTTGAGGGCTTGTTGAAAGTGTTTGATGATAAGAGTGGCAGATATAGGGTGTTATAGTCGGGGTGGTGTGCGAAGTGAGAGGGTCAGGGAGAATGGTTTGGTGAACAGAGAAGAGGTAGTGAAAGCTTTGCATAAGATGAAAGCCAGCAAGACAGCAGAATTTTGGGTGGTACTGTAGTGGAATCTATCAAAAAAAAAGGGGGTGACTGTGTTGACGAATGGTTGGTGAGGATATTCAATATATGCATGAATCATGGTGAAGTGCTTAGGGATTGGCAGAATGCATGCATAGTGCCATTGTACAAAGGCAAAGGGAACAAAGATGAGTGTTCAAATTACAGAGGCATAAGTCTGTTGAGTATTCCTGGGATATTATATGCGAGGGTATTGATTGAGAGGGTAAAGGTATGTACAGAGAATCAGATTGGGGAGGAGCAGTGTGGTCAGGTGTTTGCTTTGAAGAATGTATGTGAGAAATGCTTAGAAAAACAAATGGATTTGTATGTAGCACTTATGGATCTGGAGAAGGCTTATGATAGGGTGGATAGAGATGCTTTGTGGAAGGTTTTGAGAGTATATGGAGAAAATATTTTAACAAGGAGGTAAGGTATGTGTATGAGTAGGAAGAGAGGAAAGTGACTGGTTCCCAGGGAATGTCAGTTTATGGCAGGGGGGTGTGATGTCTCCATGAGTGTTTAATTTGTTTATGGATTAGGTGGTTAGGGAGGGGAATGCAAGAGTTTTTGAGAGAGAAGCAAGTATGCAGTCTATCCTGGATGAGAGGGCTTGGGAAGTGAGTCAGTTATTGTTTGCTAATGATACAGCACTGATGGCTGATTTGGCTGAGAAACTGCAGAAGCTAGTGACTGAGTAAGTGTATGAAAGAAGAAAGTTGAGAGTAAATGTGAATAAGAACAAGTTTATCACATTCAGTAGGGTTGAGGGACAAGTTAATTGAGAGGTAAATTTGAATGGAGAAAAACTGGAGGAAGTGAAGTGTTTTAGATATCAGGAGTAGACTTAGCAGCGGATGGAATCATGGAAGCGGAAGTGAGTCACATGGTGGGAGAGGAAGCGAAGGTTCTGGGAGCAGTGAAGAATGTGTGGAGGATAGTATGTGGTGTAAGAGGGTTTCACTGAGTCAGTAATGAAAGGGTGAGAGAGATGTGTGGTAATAAAAAGTGTGTGGTTGAGAGAGCAGAAAAGAGTGTGTTGAAATGGTTTGGACACATGGAGAGAATGAGTGAGGAAAGATTGACAAAGAAGATATATGTGTCAGAGGTGGAAGGAAGGAAAAGTGGGAAACCAAATTGGAGATGGAAGGATGGAGAAAAAAAGATTTTGAGCGATCGGGGCCTGAACATACAGGAGGGTGAAAAGCTTGCAAGGAATAGAGTGAATTGGAATGGTGAGGTGTAATGGGGTCAATGTGCTGTCAATGGATTGAACCAGGGCATGTGAAGTGTCTGGGGTAAACTATGGAAAGGTCTGTGAGGCCTGCATGTGGAAAAGGAGCTGTGGTTTCAGTGCATTACACATGACAGCTCAAGAGTGAGTGTGAACGGATGTGGCATTTTTTGTCTTTCTGGCGCTGCCTTGCTTAAGGGAAGGGGATGATGCTATTTCGTGGGCGGCAGTGCGACGACGGGAATGCATGAAGGCAGCATGTATGGGTAAGTACATGTGTATATATGTATATGTCTGTGTATGTATATGTATGTATATGCTGAAATGTATATGTATATATATATATATATATATATCCCTGGGGATAGGGGAGAAAGAATACTTCCCACGTATTCCCTGCGTGTCGTAGAAGGCGACTAAAAGGGGAGGGAGCGGGTGGCTGGAAATCCTCCCCTTTCTTGTTTTTTTTTTTTTTTTTTTTTTTTTTTTTAATTTTCCAAAAGAAGGAACAGAGAAGGGGGTCAGGTGAGGATATTCTCTCTAAGGCCCAGTTCTCTGTTCTTAATGCTACCTCGCTAACGCGGGAAATGGCAAATAGTATGAAAAAAAAAAAAAAAAAAAATATATACTGTATTGTTGACTGGTTGGTAAGGTTATTTAATGTATGTATGACTCATGGTGAGGTGCCTGAGGATTGGCGGAATGCGTGCATAGTGCCATTGTACAAAGGCAAAGGGGATAAGAGTGAGTGCTCAAATTACAGAGGTATAAGTTTGTTGAGTATTCCTGGTAAATTATATGGGAGGATATTGATTGAGAGGGTGAAGGCATGTACAGAGCATCAGATTGGGGAAGAGCAGTGTGGTTTCAGAAGTGGTAGAGGATGTGTGGATCAGGTGTTTGCTTTGAAGAATGTATGTGAGAAATACTTAGAAAAGCAAATGGATTTGTATGTAGCATTTATGGATCTGGAGAAGGCATATGATAGAGTTGATAGAGATGCTCTGTGGAAGGTATTAAGAATATATGGTGTGGGAGGAAAGTTGTTAGAAGCAGTGAAAAGTTTTTATCGAGGATGTAAGGCATGTGTACGTGTAGGAAGAGAGGAAAGTGATTGGTTCTCAGTGAATGTAGGTTTGCGGCAGGGGTGTGTGATGTCTCCATGGTTGTTGAATTTGTTTATGGATGGGGTGGTTAGGGAGGTGAATGCAAGAGTTTTGGAAAGAGGGGCAAGTATGAAGTCTGTTGTGGATGAGAGAGCTTGGGAAGTGAGTCAGTTGTTGTTCGCTGATGATACAGCGCTGGTGGCTGATTCATGTGAGAAACTGCAGAAGCTGGTGACTGAGTTTGGTAAAGGGTGTGAAAGAAGAAAGTTAAGAGTAAATGTGAATAAGAGCAAGGTTATTAGGTACAGTAGGGTTGAGGGTCAAGTCAATTGGGAGGTGAGTTTGAATGGAGAAAAACCGGAGGAAGTGAAGTGTTTTAGATATCTGGGAGTGGATCTGGCAGCGGATGGAACCATGGAAGCGGAAGTGGATCATAGGGTAGGGGAGGGGGCGAAAATTCTGGGAGCCTTGAAGAATGTGTGGAAGTCAAGAACATTATCTCGGAAAGCAAAAATGGGTATGTTTGAAGGAATAGTGGTTCCAACAATGTTGTATGGTTGCGAGGCGTGGGCTATGGATAGAGTTGTGCGCAGGAGGATGGATGTGCTGGAAATGAGATGTTTGAGGACAATGTGTGGTGTGAGGTGGTTTGATCGAGTAAGTAACGTAAGGGTAAGAGAGATGTGTGGAAATAAAAAGAGCGTGGTTGAGAGAGCAGAAGAGGGTGTTTTGAAATGGTTCGGGCACATGGAGAGAATGAGTGAGGAAAGATTGACCAAGAGGATATATGTTTCGGAGGTGGAGGGAACGAGGAGAAGAGGGAGACCAAATTGGAGGTGGAAAGATGGAGTGAAAAAGATTTTGTGTGATCAGGGCCTGAACATGCAGGAGGGTGAAAGGAGGGCAAGGAATAGAGTGAATTGGAGCGATGTGGTATACCGGGGTTGACGTGCTGTCAGTGGATTGAATCAAGGCATGTGAAGCGTCTGGGGTAAACCATGGAAAGCTGTGTAGGTTTGTATATTTGCGTGTGTGGACGTATGTATATACATGTGTATGGGGGGGGGGTTGGGCCATTTCTTTCGTCTGTTTCCTTGCGCTACCTCGCAAACGCAGGAGACAGCGACAAAGTATAAAAAAAAATAATAAAATATATATATATATATATATATATATATATATATATATATGTGCATGTGTGGGCGTTTATGTATATACATGAGTATGTGGGTGGGTTGTGCCATTCTTTGTCTGTTTCCTTGCAGTATATCACTAACGCAAGAGACCGGTTAAGTATAATAAAATAAAAAAAAATCAATGTTTCCTGTGTCAGTGAGGTAGCACTAGGAAACAGACAAGAAATGGCCCATCCACTCATATACACGTAAATATACATAAATGCCCATATACGCACATATACATATCAACATATACATACACAGACATGTACAGGTACACCATCGATTTTCCGCTACTCTTGGTTCCAAAGCCTTGCTGGATTAACCATTTTTCCAGACCAACCATGGACACATAATAATAATTCATCAATACACCTCTAACCCACTAATCATACATCTCCCATGTGTCTTAAGTATACCATGGACTGCTAGAAATTTAAATTAAACAAATATTAAATGTCTGAGCACCCTAAGATGGTAAGTCTATCCTTAGATTGTTCGAATCCTGTGGGGTCTTCTTCATATTCCACAGTGCGCATCGCCAGAATAATGCAGTTTCATTTGCATTATACACCTGCCCAGGACTGAGGTGCTCGTCAGCTATGAGTTTCGCAAATTCATCCATATACTCAGCAGCTCCTTTGTGGTTTGCAGACTGCTTTTCTCCACACACTTCATTTATGAAAATTCCATGATGCTTCCTGAATCTTTGAAGCCATCCTTCACTATAGTCACATTCATGTTGTGATTTAAGTTCTTTATGGAACAACTTAGCCTAGTCCATTATCATGCTACCTGACAAGTCCACTCCATCACTCCGACACTGATGAAACCATTCCATTATCACTCGATTGTGCTCAGTACTCTTACCATCATTCATAGTTTTTCTAATCGTCATTTGCTTCTTGGAATCATTGGCTGTATAGAATTTCAATATTTTCTCCCTTTGCTTCTTTATTTCATGAACATTTGATGAACCAATACTGTAGATGTCACACAGCTTACGCACCGAAACACCACGGTCCATTTTTTCATCTTCTACTTTAACTTGGATTGATTTGGACTGGTGTTTATGTTTGACACCAAGATTGACATTCTCATGTGTCTTATAAGCCATAGCTAAGGTTAAATTTAAGCAAAATTAGCTAGGAATCACAGAATTGCAGTATCACCATTAACAAGTGCAGTGTAAAGAATGTAAATAAGTGCACCCAACACACAATGCCATTTGTGGCCACCCAGTAAACTAGTCTGGTGGCCATGGTAATTTCAAGTTCCCTCGCGTAATTTTGTCCAGACTAAAGGAGGTGCCAAACCATCAGTTGCCGGAAATTCGGTGGTGTACCTGTACATATATACACACGTACATATTCATACTTGCTTGCCTTCATCCATTCCTGTCACTACCCCACTCCATAGGAAACAGCATCACTGCCCCCTGCTTCAGTGAGGTAGCACCAGGACAGCAGACAAAAAAGGCCACATTTGTTCAAACTCGGTCTCTGTCATGTGTAATGCAGCAAAACCACAGCTCCCAGGCCCCACGTACCTTTCCATAGTTTAACCCAGACGCTTCACATGCCTTGGTTCAGTCCATTGACAGCACGTCGACCCTGGTATACCACATAGTTCCAATTCACTCTATTCATTGCATGCCTCTCACCCTCCTGTATGTTCAGGCCCAAATCGCTCAAAATTTTTTTCACGCCATCATTCCACCTCCAGGTACCAATTTCAATGATTAACCCCTAGGGGAGGATGAACAGATGGGTTGACTGTGGACTGACTGCCACAACCAGGAATCAAACTTATGCACTTGACCTGGGCAGCCCATGAATGAGTTATAGTCAGGAATGCTAACCACTACACCATGGGAGTCCATGTCGTGGTGGGACTGTACTGGGAGGATCTTTGTTATACTCTGAAGGTGTTGAGTGTTTGTGGGTGTTAAACAGCCAGAGAATGTTCTAAATGCACAATTTTGTGGTTTGCAGCTTTGTTATATTTGCTTTTGTGAGGGTCAAAGACTAGGCAGGCAAGGAATAGCTCAGGAACTGTTTGTATAGGATGTTTAGGGTTTCTTTCTCTTCTTAGCATTCTGATGGTATATATTTTGGGTGTTGCTTTTGTGCTGATTTTACTGATGTGTGTTCATGTGATGTTAGAATGGCTGGTGTTTTGTTCAATGGGAGAGACTGTCCATTCAATGTGACTGAAGGACATGAGTTAGATTCATCTCAATCTATGTGGAGATGTAGACATTCTGTTCTGGGTGAGTCACTGTTCCAATTGTATCATGTAGTGCTGTATGTTTGATGTAGCTACTAAAGTGTCTGGGTGTTGTGATGTAACAGATGGGTAAGATGTTTGCCCTTTTCCACTCCTTCAGCACAGTGCCTTTCTCCAGTGTATCTGAATACATCTTCAGGAAATATGATGAAATTTCATTAGGATCATAAGCCTTGTATAGGCCAAGACCCATTAGTATTGTTAATGTCTTTTCTAGACTTTTCAATGTTTCTAATACCTCCTCACCATACTTACTCATTAGAGTCAGGGCGACAGTGTCTTCCAAAATGAAAACATTTTGTACCATGTAATTCAGTTTCTCAAATATCCTTTCATTATCTTTTACAATTCTTCCCTCTGAATTCTTTATCCTAATTTGCTGCGCTTTTAACTAAATGTATACTCCCAATGCACAAATGTTAAAGTTTTGGATTCTATACTACCTTGTCCACAATGTTCTTTTCATATACTCTTTGTTTTTCCATTTTCACCCTGCTATATTCATTCCTTGTTCCCTTATACTGTGCAAATACTGGGTGGCTGGAGTATCACCTATGTTTTCTCCAATGCATATCTCAAAGTTCTACAACTTGTTAATATCTTTTATAAACCCATTACTCCCTCTTTTCCAACTTCCCCTCTATATTTGGGGCTAAAAGTACCTATGTTCCTGTTCCTTCATTATACATTTCTTTGAACCTTTCCCACACAATGGCTACAAAATTCTATTTCTTAATTTATGTCACCATAGAAATTATTAAGGTCCAAGTAATTTCTACTATCATGTCTCCTCTTTACGTCCTGTCTCATCTCTGCTCTCTTAATTCCCTCAATCAATCATATAATCACACTTAAGCATTACTTGATCATTCTTTCCAACTGGTGTGATTTTTTTTCATACTCTCGGTATCTATATCATTGATGGTGTAACTGTCCATCTCATCCTAGTATAATTATTGACATGTTGGTTCAGGACTATTCATGGATCTGGAGAAGGCATATGATAGAGTTGATAGACATGCTCTGTGGAAGGTATTAAGAATATATGGTGTGGGTGGCGAGTTGCTAGAAGCAGTGAAAAGTTTCTGTCAATGATGTAAGGCATTTGTTCGAGTAGGAAAAGAGGAAAGTGACAGATTCTCAGTGAATGTTGGTTTGCGGCAGGGGTGTGTGATGTCTCCATGGTTGTTTAATTTGTTTATGGATGGGATGGTTAGGGAGGTAAATGCAAGAGTTTTGGAAAGAGGGGCAAGTATGCAGTCTGTTGTGGATGAAAGGGCATGGGAAGTGAGTCAGTTGTTGTTTGCTGATGATACAGCGCTAGAGGCTGATTTGGGTGAGAAACTGCAGAAGCTGGTGACTGAGTTTGTTAAAGTGTGTGAAAGAAGAAAGCTGAGAGTAAACGTGAATAAGAGCAAGGTTATTAGGTACAGTAAAGTTGAGGGACAAGTCAACTGGGAGGTAAGTTTGAATGGAGAAAAACTGAAGGAGGTGAAGTGTTTTAGATATCTGGGAGTTGATTTGGCAGAAGATGGAACCATGGAAGCGGAAGTGAGTCACAAGGTGGGGGAGGCGGCGAAAGTTCTGGGAGCGTTGAGAAATGTGTGGAAGGTGAGAACATTAACTTGGAAAGCAAAAATGGGTATGTTTGAAGCAATAGTGGTTCCAACAATGTTATATGGTTGCGAGGCGTGGGCTATGGATAGAGTTGTGCGCAGGAGGGTGGATGTGCTGGAAATGAGATGTTTGAGGACAATATGTGGTGTGAGGTAGTTTGATCGAGTAAGTAATAATAAGGTAAGAGAGATGTGTGGTAATAAAAAGACTGTGGTTGTGAGAGCAGAAGAGGGTGTTTTGAATTAGTTTGGTCACATGGAGAGAATGTGTGAGGAAAGACTGACAAAGAGGATATATGTGTCAGAGGTGGAGGGAACGAGGAGAACTGGGAGACCAAATTGGAGGTGGAAAGATGGAGTGAAAAAGATTTTGAGCGATCAGGGCCTGAACATGCAGGAGGGTGAAACGCGTGCAAAGAATAGAGTGAGTTGGAACGATGTGGTATACCGGGGTCGACATGGTGTCAATGGATTGAACCAGGGGATGTGAAGCTTCTGGGGTAAACCATGGAAAGTTTTGTGGGGCCTGGATGTGAAAAGGGAGGTGTGGTTTCAGTGCATTACACATGACAGCTAGAAACTGAGTGTGAACGAATGTGGCCTTTGTCGTCTTTTCTTAGCACTACCTCGCATGCATGCAGGGGGAAGCGGTTGCCATTTCATGTGTGGCGGGGAGACAATGGGAATGAATAAAGGCAGCAAGTATGAATTATGTGCGTGTGTATATATGTATATGTCTGTGTATGTATATTTATGTATACATTGAAATGTAAAGGTATGTATATGTGCGTGTGTGGACGTGTATGTATATACATGTGTATGTGGGTGGGTTGGGCCATTCTATTATCTATTTCCTTACGCTACCTCGCTAACACGGAAAACAGCGACAAAGTATAATAAATAAATAAATAAATAAATAAATAAATAAATATAATATTCTTTTTTCTTTTTATTTTGCTTTGTTGCTGTCTCCCATGTTTGCGAGGTAGCGCAAGGAAACAGACGAAAGAAATGGCCCAACCCAACCCTATACACATGTATATAAATACACGTCCACACACGCAAATATACATACCTATACATCTCAATGTACACATATATATACACACACAGACATATACATATATACACAAGTACATAATTCACACTGACTGCCGTAATTTATTCCCATCGCCACCTTGCCACACATGGAATAACATACCCCTCACCCCTCATGTGTGCGAGGTAGCGCTAGGAAAAGACAATAAAGGCCCCATTCGTTCACACTCAGTCTCCAGCTGTCATGTAATAATGCCCGAAATCAAAGCTCCCTTTCCACATCCAGGCCCCACACAACTTTCCATGGTTTACCCCAGACGCTTCACATGCCCTGATTCAATCCACTGACAGCACGTCAACCCAGTATACCACATCATTCCAATTCATTCTATTCCTTGCATGCCTTTCACTCTCATGCATGTTCAGGCCCCGATCACTCAAAATCTTTTTCACTCCATCTTTCCACCTCCAATTTGGCCTCCCACTTCTCCTTGTTCCCTCCACCTCCGACACATATATCCTCTTGGTCAATCTTTCCTCACTCATTTTCTCCATGTGACCAAACCATTTCAAAACACCCTCTTCTGCTCTCTCAACCACGTTCTTTTTATTTCCACACATCTCTCTTACCCTTACATTACTTACTCGATCAAACCACCTAACACCACATATTGTCCTCAAACATCTCATTTCCAGCACATCCACCCTCCTGCGCACAACTCTATCCATAGCCCATGCCTCGCAACCATACAACATTGTTGAAACCACTATTCCTTCAAACATACCCATTTTTACTTTCCGAGATACTGTTCTCGACTTCCACACATTCTTCAAGGCTCCCAGGATTTTCGCCCCCTCCCCCACCCTATGATTCACTTCCGCTTCCATGGTTCCATACGCTGCCAGATTCACTCCCAGATATCTAAAACACTTTACTTCCTCCAGTTTTTCTCCATTCAAACTTACCTCCCAAATGACTTGACCCTAAACCCTACCGTACCTAATAACCTTGCTCTTATTCACATTTACTCTTAACTTTCTTCTTACATACACTTTACCAAACTCAGTCACCAGTTTCTGCAGTTTCTCACATGAATCAGCCACCACCGCTGTATCATCAGCGAACAACAACCGACTCACTTCCCAAGCTCTCTCATCCCTAACAGACTACATACTTGCCCCTCTTTCCAAAACTCTTGCATTCACCTCCCTTACAACCCCATCCATAAACAAATTAAACAACCATGGAGACATCACACACCCCTGCCGCAAACCTACATTCACTGAGAACCAATCACTTTCCTCTCTTCCTACACGTACACATGCTTTACATCCTCGATAAAAACTTTTCACTGCTTCTAAACAACTTGCCTCCCACACCATATATTCTATGTACCTTCCACAGAGCATCTCTATCAACTCTATCATATGCCTTCTCCAGATCCATAAATGCTACATACAAATCCATTTGCTTTTCTAAGTATTTCTCACATACATTCTTCAAAGCAAACACCTGATCCACACATATATGTTGTCTTTTCCTAGCGCTACCTCGCACACATGAGGGGGGAGGGGGATGTTATTCCATGTGTGGCGAGGTGGCAATAGGAATGAATAAGGGCAGACAGTGTGAATTGTGTGTATGTGTATATATGCATGTGTCTGTGTGTGTATATATATGTGTACATTGAGATGTATGGGTATGTATATTTGCGTGTGTGGACGTGTATGTATATACATGTGTATGGGGTGGGTTGGGCCATTTCTTTCATCTGTTTCCTTGTGCTACCTCTCAAACGCGGGAGACAGCGACAAAGCAAAATAATAATAATAATAATAATATATATATGTATCCCAGGGGATAGGGGAGAAAGAAAACTTCCCACGTATTCCCTGCGTCTCGTAGAAGGCGACTAGAAGGGGAGGGAGCGGGTGGCTGGAAATCCTCCCCTCTCGTTTTCTTTTTAAATTTTCCAAAAGAAGGAACAGAGAAGGGGGTCAGGTGAAGATATTCCCTCAAAGGCCCAGTCCTCTGTTCTTAACGTTACCTCGCTAATGCAGGAAAAGGCGAATAGTATGGTTTCAGAAGTGGTAGAAGATGTGTGGATCACGTGTTTGCTTTCAAGAATGTATGTGAGAAATACTTAGAAAAGCAAATGGATTTGTATGTAGCATTTATGGATCTGGTATTGATTGAGAGGGTGAAGGCATGTACAGAGCATCAGATTGGGGAAGAGCAGTGTGGTTTCAGAAGTGGTAGAGGATGTGTGGATCAGGTGTTTGCTTTGAAGAATGTATGTGAGAAATACTTAGAAAAGCAAATGGATTTGTATGTAGCATTTATGGATCTGGAGAAGGCCTATGATAAAAGTTGATAGAGATGCTTTGTGGAAGGTATTAAGAATATATGGTGTGGGAGGCAAGTTGTTAGAAGCAGTGAAAACTTTTTATCAAGGATGTAAGGCATGTGCACGTGTAGGAAGAGAGGGAAGTGATTGGTTCTCAGTGAATGTAGGTTTGCGGCAGGGGTGCGCATTGTTTCCATGGTTGTTTAATTTGTTTATGGATGGGGTTGTTAGGGAGGTGAATACATGAGTTTTGGAAAGAGGGGCAAGTATGCAGTATGTTGTGGATGAGAGAGCTTAGAAAGTGAGTCAGTTGTTGTTCGCTAATGATACAGCGATGGTGGGGAGTGGGGAGGGGGTTGTCATTTCATGTGTGATGGGGTGGTGATGGGAATGAATAATGGCAGAGAGTATAAATTATGTGCATGTGTATATATGTATCTGTCTGTGTGTGTATATATATGTATACGTTGAGATGTATAGGTATGTATATGTGCGTGTGTGGACATGTATGTATATACATGTGTATGTGGGTGGGTTGGGCCATTCTTTCATCTGTTTCCTTGAGCTACCTTGCTAACGCGGGAGACAGCGACATTCAAAATATATAAGTAAATATAATATGAATTATTTTTCATACTTAATCACTGTTTCCCACATCAAGCGAGATAGCGCCTAGAAACAGGCGAAGAATGGCCCATCCCCTAATATACATTTACATATACATAAACGCCCATACACGCACATACACATATACACATATACATATGTTCATATTCATGCTTGCTTGCCTTCATCCACTCCCAGCGATACCCAACCCCACAGGAAAAAGCATCGCTACCCCCTGATTCAGCAAGGTAGCGCCAGGAAAACAGACAAAAAAAAGGCCACATTCACTCACACTCAGTCTGTAGCTGTCATGTGTAATGCACTGCAACCACAGCTCCCTATCCATATCCAGGCCCTACAGACCTTTCCATGCTTTACCCCAGATGTTTCACATACCCTGGTTCAGTCCATTGACAGTAAATCGACCCTGGTATAACACATCGTTCCAATTCACTTTATTCCTTGCACGCCTTTCACCCTCCAGTATGTTCAGGCCCCTATCGCTCAAATTCTTTTTCACTCCATCCTTCCACATCCAGTTTGCTCTTCCACCTCTCTTTGTTCCCCCCACCTCTGACACATGTATCCTCTCTGTCATGTATCTCTCTTTCAATATTTTCTCACTCATTCTCTCCGTATCCTCAAACCATTCGAAAACATCCTCTTCTAGAACCGCGCTCTTCATTTCCACACATCTCTCTTACCCTTTCATTACATACTTGATCAAACCATTGCAAACCACATATTGTCCTCAAACATTCCATTTCTAATACATCCACCCTCATATGGACAACCATATCTATAGCCCATGCCTTGCAACCATATAATGTTGTTGGAAAATACCCATTTTTGCTCTCTGAGATAATGATCTCTCCTTCCACATGTTCTTCATCGCTCACAGAACTTTCGCCCCTCCATCACCCTGTGACTCGCTTCAACTTCCATGGTTCCATACAATGCTAAGTCCACTCCCACACCACATGCCATGACTCTCACATTTCTTATAACCTCCCAACCCCAATACCTTACAGATACCAGATCTATCAACAGAAACATTCTACATTCCTTCAAAGTAGTTATTCTGTCTCCTCTTTACCTCATCTCTGTCTGATACCACTCCCTATGTGGCCCCTTCACCAATGTTCTGATTTATTCTCTTGCTTTTTACACAATTCCATAACTTCGTTTTCTCTCTAAACAAATGCTGATACTCTTTCATCCCAATATTAATTTGCTCTCTTTTTCAGCCTCTGCACCTTCCTTCTGCCACATTCTCTTGTACCTCTAATTATTCACACTCCTCTATAAGTATGGCCCATGCACCTCTCTTTTCAATTTCACTGGTAACTAAAATTCACCATTTCACCACTTACTAACCTTTCTTACCTGCCCATTTCCATTTCAACGATAACCAAATTCACCATCCAACCACTTCCAACCAATCTTTCTTACATGCCTATCTCCCACCCTTTACATTCCACACACTTCTCTCACACAAGCCAGCACTACTTCCCTGAATGCCTCCCATTCCTCACCCATTCAGCTAGCTGTGATTACTCTCACTTTCTGCCATTCTACACTCAATCTCTGCTGGTATTTCTTCAAACAAGCCTCTTTTCCAAACTCACTTACTTTCAGTAGCCTCTTCTCACCCAAATTATTTCCTCTCTTCTGAGAGTCTCTACAAATTTTTACTTTTGCCTCCCTCAGGTAATGATAAGACATTCCACCACCTACTTCTCTCAGCACAACCAATCCATGCTTATCAATTAATATGTACTTCAAAAATTCCTATTTTCCATCTTACCTTCCCTGCATATACTTATGTCTGCCCTTTTTAAATAAAGTACTCCCATTCACCAGTGTTGTACCAACACATCTCCACAAGCTATCCATCATTTCCATTCACATCAGTGAATACCCCATGACCCCTAGTTATACTCTAAACCGCCACATTAGCCACCTTTGCATTCAAATTACCAATTACTACATAGGTAATGTGGTAACTGAGGATATACTAAGGGCATGGGGTGCTCAAGAGTTGTGAATAAAACTGCATAATGCTTGTACTTCTGTGTACTGAAAAAGGACTGTTGATTGGGAATAACTGGTTTAAAAAGAAGGACATTCACAAGCTTACACGGGTGAGGTGGGCAGATGGTAAATGGACATTACAGGATTGTATAATAACCGACAC
The DNA here is from genome assembly GCF_036320965.1 of Panulirus ornatus. NCBI lineage: Eukaryota > Metazoa > Arthropoda > Malacostraca > Decapoda > Palinuridae > Panulirus > Panulirus ornatus. The sequence goes on along the minus strand of NC_092231.1, from coordinate 29,478,640 downwards.
GTGAGAAAAAGAAAGACTCTTGGAAGAGAATGTGCTTAGAGGAGCAACTGGTGGAATGTCTGATCATTACTTGGTGGTGGTAAGGTTTGCAAAGGCATCTGGAAAAGTGGAAATGATGTGGGTGGCAAATGGACTACAAGGTAAGGATATTCAATTTACAGATGGATCATGGAAGTGTCAGAGGATTGGCAGAATACATGCATAGTGCCATTGTACAAAGGCAAAGGGGATACAGTTGAGTGCTCAAACCACTGAGGCATAAGTTTGTTGAGTATTCCTGGGAAATTACATGGGAGGGTATTGAATGAGATGGTAAAGGCATGTACAGAGCATCACATTGGGGAAGAACAGTGTGGTTTCACAAATGGTAAAGGATGTGTGGATCAGGTGTTTGTATTGAGGAATGTATGTGAGAAATTCTTGGAAAAACATACTGATTTGTATGCAGCATTTATGGATTTTAAGAGTATATGGTGTGGGAGGCAAGTTGATGGAAGCAGTGAAAAGTATTTAACAAGGATGTAAAGCATGTGAATGAGAAGGAAGATATGGTTGTTTGTTAATGGATGGGGTTGTTAGGGAGGTAAATGCAAGAGTTTTGGAGAGAGGGGCAAGTATGCAGTCAGTTGGGGATGACAGGGCCTTGGGGGATGAGTCAATTGGTGTTTGCCAATGATACATCTCTGGTGGCTGGTTCGAGTAAGAAACTGCAGAAGTTGGTGACTGAGTTTGGTAAACTGTGTGACAGGAGTAAGTTCAGAGTAAATGTGAATAAGATCAAGGTTATTAGGTTCGGTAGGGTTGAGGGACAAGTTAATTGGGATGTAAGTCTGAATGGAGAAATACTGGAAGAAGTGAAGTGTTCTAGATATCTAGGAGTGAACTTAGCAGCAGATGGAACCATGGAAGAAGTGAGTCACAGGGTGGGGGAGGGGGCGAAGGTTCTGGGAGCAATGAAGAATGTGTGGAAGGAGAGAACTTTATCTCAAAGAGCAAAAATGGGTGTTTGAAGAAATAGTTCCAACAATGTAATATAGTTGTAAGGCATAGGCTATAGAGAGGGTTGTATGAAGGAGGATGGAAGTGTTGGAAATGAAATTTTTGGGGACAACATGTAGTGTTGTACAAAGGCAAAGGGGATAAGAGTGAGTGCTCAAATTACAGAGGTATAAGTTTGTTGAGTATTCCTGGTAAATTATATGGGAGGGTATTGATTGAGAGGGTGAAGGCATGTACAGAGCATCAGATTGGGGAAGAGCAGTGTGGTTTCAGAAGTGGTAGAGGATGTGTGGATCAGGTGTTTGCTTTGAAGAATGTATGTGAGAAATACTTAGAAAAGCAAATGGATTTGTATGAAGCATTTATGGATCTGGAGAAGGCATATGATAGAGTTGATAGAGATGCTCTGTGGAAGGTATTAAGAATATATGGTGTGGGAGGCAAGTTGTTAGAAGCAGTGAAAAGTTTTTATCGAGGATGTAAGGCATGTGTACGTGTAGGAAGAGAGGAAAGTGATTGGTTCTCAGTGAATGTAGGTTTGCGGCAGGGGTGTGTGATGTCTCCATGGTTGTTTAATTTGTTTATGGATGGGGTTGTTAGGGAGGTGAATGCAAGAGTTTTGGAAAGAGGGGTAAGTATGAAGTCTGTTGGGGATGAGAGAGCTTGGGAAGTGAGTCAGTTGTTGTTCGCTGATGATACAGCGCTGGTGGCTGATTCATGTGAGAAACTGCAGAAGCTGGTGACTGAGTTTGGTAAAGTGTGTGAAAGAAGAAAGTTCAGAGTAAATGTGAATAAGAGCAAGGTTATTAGGTACAGTAGGGTTGAGGGTCAAGTCAATTGGGAGGTGAGTTTGAATGGAGAAAAACCGGAGGAAGTGAAGTGTTTTAGATATCTGGGAGTGGATCTGGCAGCGGATGGAAACATGGAAGTGGAAGTGGATCATAGGGTGGGGGAGGGGGCGAAAATTCTGGGAGCCTTGAAGAATGTGTGGAAGTCGAGAACATTATCTCGGAAAGCAAAAATGGGTATATTTGAAGGAATAGTGGTTCCAACAATGTTGTATGGTTGCGAGGCGTGGGCTATGGATAGAGTTGTGCGCAGGAGGATGGATGTGCTGGAAATGAGATGTTTGAGGACAATGTGTGGTGTGAGGTGGTTTGGTCGAGTAAGTAATGTAAGGGTAAGAGAGATGTGTGGAAATAAAAAGAGCGTGGTTGAGAGAGCAGAAGAGGGTGTTTTGAAATGGTTTGGGCACATGGAGAGAATGAGTGAGGAAAGATTGACCAAGAGGATATATGTGTCGGAGGTGGTGGGAACGAGGAGAAGAGGGAGACCAAATTGGAGGTGGAAAGATGGAGTGAAAAAGATTTTGTGTGATCGGGGCCTGAACATGCAGGAGGGTGAAAGGAGGGCAAGGAATAGAGTGAATTGGAGCGATGTGGTATACCGGGGTTGACGTGCTGTCAGTGGATTGAATCAAGGCATGTGAAGCGTCTGGGGTAAACCATGGAAAGCTGTGTAGGTATGTATATTTGCGTGTGTGGACGTATGTATATACATGTGTATGGGGGTGGGTTGGGCCATTTCTTTCGTCTGTTTCCTTGTGCTACCTCGCAAACGCGGGAGACAGCGCAAAAAAAAAAAAAAAAAAAAAAAAACATGTAGTGTTAGGTGGTTTGATCAAGTAAATAATGAAAGGGTAGGAGGTGCATGGAAATAAAGAGTGCGGTTGAGAGAACAGAGGAGGGTGGGTTGAAATGGTTTGGACACATGGAGAGAGTGAGCAAGGAAACATTGACAAAGAGGATATATCTGTCAGAGATGGAGGGACCAAGTAGAAGCAGGAAACCAAATTGGAGTTGGAAGGATGGAGTGAAAAAGATTTTGAGCAATTGAGGCCTGAACATACAGGAGGGTGAGAATTATACAAGGAGAAGAGTGAATTGGAACGATGAGGTATACCAAGGTTGACGTGATGTCAATTGATTGAACCAGGGCATGTGAAGCGTCTGGTGTAAACCATGGAAAGGTCTGTGGGGCCTGGACATGGATAGGGAGCTGTGATTTCGGTGCATTACACATGACAGCTAGAGACTGAGTGTGAATGAATGTGGCCTTTTTTTTTGTCTCTTTTCCTGGCGCTACCTCGCTGAAGTTGGGGTTAGCGATGCCATTTCCTTTGGGCTGGGGTAGCGACAGGAATGGATGAAGGCAAGCAAGTATGAATATGTACATGTGTATATATGTATATGTGTGTGTACATATATGCATGCATTCATTTATCTAATCATACTTATTCGCTGTCTCCTGCATCAGTGAGGTAGCACAAGGAAACAGACGAAAGAAATGACCCAACCCACACACATACACATGTATATACATAAACACCCACACATGCACATATACATAGTTATACATTTCAACATATACATAGACATATACATATATACACATGTACATATTCATACAAAGACATATGCATATACACACATGTACATATTCATACAGACATATACATATATACACTTGCACATATTCATACTTGCTGCCTTCATCCATTCCTGTCACCACCCTGCCACACATGAAATAGCATCACTGCCATGCGCGCATGCATGAGGTAGTGATAGGAATAAACAAAAAAGGCCACATTCGTTTACACTCAGTCTCAAGCTGTCATGTGTAATGCACCAAAACCACAGCTCCTTTTCCACATCCAGGCTCCACAAAACTTTCCAGAGTTTGCCCAAGACGCTTCACATGTCCTGGTTCAATCCACTGACAGCACGTCCACCCCAGTATCACACATCATTCCAATTCACTCTATGCCTTGCACGCCTTTCACCCTCCTGCATGTTCAGGCCCCAACTGCTCAAAATCTTTTTCACTCCATCCTTCCACCTCCAATTTGGTCTCCCACTCCTCCTCGCTTCCTCTACCTGTGACAGATATATCCTCTGTCAATCTTTCCTCATTCATTCTCTCCAAGTGACCAAATAATTTCAACACACCCTCTTCTGCTCTCTCAACCACACTCTTTCTATTACCACATATCTCTCTTACCCTTACATTACTCACTCGATCGACCACCTCATTACACATATTGTCCTCAAACATTTCATTTCCAACATATCCACCCTTCTCTGCACAACCCGCTCTATAGCCCATGCCTCACAACCATATAACATCATTGAAACCACTTTTCCTTCAAACACCCATCTTTGCTCTCTGAGATAACGTTCTCACCTTCCACACATTCTTCAACACTTACAGAACTTTCACCCCCTCCCCCACCCTGTGACTCACTTCTGCTTCCATGGTTCCATTCACTGCTGAATCCACTCCCAAATATCTAAAACACTTCACTTCCTCCAGTTTTTCTCCATTCAAACTTACCTCCCAATTAAATTGTCCCTCAACCCTACTGAACCTAATAACCTTGCTCTTATTCACATTTACTCTCAGCTTTTTTCTTCCACACACTTGACCACACTCAGTCACCAACTTCTGCAATTTCTCACCCGAATTAGCCACCAACGCTGTATCTTTAGCAAACAACAACTGACTCGCTTCCCAAGCCCTCTCATCCACAACAGACTGCATACTTGCCCCTCTCCAAAACCCTTGCATTCACCTCCCTAACCACTCCTTCCATAAACAAATTAAACAACCATGAAGACATCATGCACCCCTGCCACAAACCAACATTCACTGAGAACCAATCACTTTCCTCTCTTCCTACTTGTACGCATGCCTTACATCCTCCATAAAAAAATTTCACTGCTTCTAGCAACATACCTCCCACACCATATACTCTTAATACCTTCTAGAAAGCATCTCTATCAACCCTATCATATGCCTTCTCCAGATCCATAAATGCTCCATACAAATCCACCTGCTTTTCTAAGTATTTCTCACATACATTTTTCAAAGCAAACACCTGATCCACTTATCCTCCACCACTTCTGAAACCACACTACTCTTCCCCAATCTGATGTTCTGTACATGCCTTTACCCTCTCAATCAATACCCTCCCACATAATTTCCCAGGAATACTCAACTAACTTATCTTATTATTTTTTTTATTATACTCTGTCGTTATCTCCCGCGTTAGCAAGGTAGCACAAGAAAACAGACAAAAGAATGGCCCAACCCACCCACATACACGTCCACACACACACGCACATATGCATACCTTTACATTTCAACGTATACATATATATACATATACAGACATATACATATATAGACAAGTACATAATTCATACTTGCTGCCTTTATTAATTCCCGTCGCCACACCGCCACACATGAATGACAACTCCCTCCCCCCTGCATGCGTGCAAGGTAGCACTAGGAAAAGACAACAAAGTCCACATTCGTTCACACTCAGTCTCTAGCTGTCATGTATGATGCACCGAAACCACATCTCCCTTTCCACATCCAAGCCCCACAGAACTTTCCATGGTTTACCCCAGATGCTTCACATGCCCTGGTTCTATCCAATGACAGCACGTCAACCCCGGTATACCATATCGTTCCAATTCACTCTATCCCTTGCATGATTCTCACCCTCCTGTATGTTCAGGTCCTGATTGCTTAAATCCTTTTTCACTCCATCCTTCCACCTCCAATTTGGTCTCCCACTTCTCCTTGTTCCCTCCACCTTTGACACATATATCCTCTTTGTCAATCTTTCCTCACTCATTCTTTCCATGTGACCAAACCATTTCAAAACACCCTCTTCTGCTCTCTCAACCACACTCTTTTTTATTACCACACATCTCTCTTACCCTTTCATTACTTACTCGATCAAACCACCTCACACCAAATACTGTCCTCAAACATCTCATTTCCAGCACATCCACCCTCCTCCGCACAACCCTATCTATAGCCCTTGTCTCACAACCATATAACATTGTTGGAACCACTATTCCTTCAAACATACCCATTTTTGCTTTCCGAGATAATGTTTTCGCCTCCACACATTTTCAACGCTTCCAGAGCTTTCGCCCCCTCCCCCACCCTGTGACTCACTTCCACTTCCATGGTTCCATACGCTGCCAAATCCACTCCCAGATATCTAAAACACTTCACTTCCTCCAGTTTTTCTCCATTCAAACTTACCTCCCAATTGACTTGTCCCTTAACCCCACTGTACCTAATAACCTTGCTCTTATTCACATTTACTCTCGGCTTGCTTCTTTCACACACTGTACTAAACTCAGTCACCAGCTTCTATAGTTTTTCATCTGAATCAGCCACCAGTGCTGTATCATCAGCAAACAACAACTGACTCACTTCCCAAGCCCTCTCTTCCACAACAAACTGCATACTTGCACCTCTTTCCAAAACTCTTACATTCACCTCCCTACCAACCCCATCTATAAACAAATTAAACAACCATGGAGACATTACGCACCCCTGCCACAAACCAACATTCACTGAGAACCAATCACTTTCCTCTCTTCCTACTCGTACACATACCTTACATCCTTGATAAAAACTTTTCACTGCTTCTAGCAACTTGCCTCCCACACCATATATTCTTAATACCTTCCACAGAGCATCTCTATCAACTCTACCATATGCCTTCTCCAGATCCATAAATGCTACATAAAAATCCATCTGATTTTCCTAAGTATTTCTCACATACATTCTTCAAAGCAAACACCTGATCCACACATCCTCTACCACTTCTGAAATGACATTGCTCTTCCCCAACCTGATGCTCTGTACATGCCTTCAACCTCTCAATCAATACCCTCTCATATACTTTCCCAGGTATACTCAACAAACTTATACCTCTGTAATTTGAACACTCACCTTTATCCCCTTTGCCTTTGAACAATGGCACTATGCATGCAATCTGCCAATCTTCAGGCACTTCACCATGAGCCATACATATAATGAATATCCTCACCAACCAGTCAAAAACTCAGTCACCTCCCTTTTTTAATAAATTTCACTGCAATACCATCCAAAACTGTCGCCTTGCCAGCTTTCATCTTCCGCAAAGCTTTCACTACCTCTTCTCTGTTCACCAAACCATTCTCCCTGACCATCTCACTTTGCACACCACCTTGACCAAAACACCCTATATCTGCCACTCTATCATCAAACACATTCAACAAACCTTCAAAACACTCACTCCATCTCACATCACCACTACTTGTTATTACCTCTGCATTAGCCCCATTCACCGATGTTCCCATTTGTTCTCTTGTCTTATGCACTTTATTTACCTCCTTCCAAAACATCTTATTCTCCCAAAAATTTAATGATACTCTCTCACGCCAACTCTCATTTGCCCTCTTTTTCACCTCTTGCACCTTTCTCTTCACCTCTTGCCTCTTTCTTTTATACATCTCCCACTCATTTGCACTATTTCCCTACAAAAACTGTCCAAAAGCCTCTCTCTTCTCTTTCACTAATAATCTTACTTCTTCATCCCACCACTCGCTACCCTTTCTAATGTGCCCACCTCCCATGCTTCTCATGCCACAAGCATCTTTTGCACAAGCCATCACTGCTTCCCTAAATACGTCCCATTCCTCCCCCACTCCCCTTACGTCCTTTGCTCTCACCTTTTTTCATTCTGCACTCAGTCTCACCTGGTACTTCCTCACACAAGTCTCCTTCCCAAGCCCATTTACTCTCACCACCCTCCTCACCCCAACATTTTCTTTTCTTTTCTGAAAACCTCTACAAATCTTCACCTTCGCCTCTAAAAGATAACGATCAGACATCCCTCCAGCTGCACCTCTCAGCACATTAACATCCAAAAGTCTATCTTTCACGCATTTATCAATTAACATGTAATCCAATAACGCTCTCTGTCTCCTACTTACACTTATTATTTATTATTTATTTTGCTTTGTCGCTGTCTCCCACGTTAGCGAGGTAGGGCAAGGAAACAGACGAAAGAAAGGCCCAACCCACCCACATACACATGTATATACATACACGTCCACACACAGCACATATGCATACCTATACATCTCAATGTATACATATATATATATACACACACAGACATATACATATATACCCATGTACATCATTCATACTGTCTGCCTTTATTCACTCCCATTGCCACCTCGCCACACATGGAATAACAACACCCTCCCCCCTCATGTGTGCGAGGTAGCGCTAGGAAAAGACAACAAAGGCCCCATTCGTTCACACTCAGTCTCTAGCTGTCATGTAATAATGCACCGAAACCACAGCTCCCTTTCCACATCTGGGCCCCACAGAACTTTCCATGGTTTACCCAAGATGCTTCACATGCCCTGATTCAATCCATTGACAGCACGTCGACCCCGGTATACCACATCGTTTCAATTCACTCTATTCCTTGCATGCCTTTCACCCTCCTGCAAGTTCAGGCCCCGATCACTCAAAATCTTTTTCACTCCACCTTTCCACCTCCAATTTGGTCTCCCACTTCTCCTCGTTCCCTCCACCTCTGACACATATATCCTCTTGGTCAATCTCTCCTCACTCATTCTCTCCATGTGACCAAACCATTTCAACCACCCTCTTCTGCTCTCTCAACCACACTCTTTTTATTACCACACATCTCTCTTACCCTACTATTACTTACTAGATCAAACCACCTCACACCACATATTGTCCTTAAACATCTCATTTCCAGCACATCCACCCTCCTGCACACAACTCTATCTATAGCCCACGCCTCGCAACCATACAACATTGTTGGAACCACTATTCCTTCAAACATATCCATTTTTGCTTTCGGAGATAATGTTTTCGACTTCCACACATTCTTCAAGGCTCCCAGGATTTTCGCCCCCTCCCCCACCCTATGATTCACTTCCGCTTCCATGGTTCCATCCACTGCCAAATCCACTCCCAGATATCTAAAACACTTCTCTTCCTACAGTTTTTCTCCATTCAAACTTACATCCTAATTGGCTTGACCCTCAACCCTATTGTACCTAATAACCTTACTCTTATTCACATTTACTCTCAACATTCTTCTTTCACACACTTTACCAAATTCAGTCACTAGCTTCTGCAGTTTCTCACACGAACAAGCCACCAGCGCTGTATCAATCAGCGAACAACAACTGACTCACTTCCCAAGCTCTCTCATCCACAACAGATTTTATACTTGCCCCTCTTTCCAAAACTCTTGCATTCACCTCCCTAACAACCCCATCCATAAACAAATCAAACAACCGTGGAGACATCACACACCCCTGCCACAAACCTACATTCACTGAAAACCAATCACTTTCCTCTCTTCCTACACGTACACATGTCTTACATCCTCGATAAAAACTTTTCACTGCTTCTAACAACTTGCCTCCCACACCATATATTCTTAATAACTTCCACAGAGCATCTCTATCAACTCTATCATATGCCTTCTCCAGATCCATAAATGCTACAAACAAATCCATTTGCTTTTCTAAGTATTTCTCACATACATTCTTCTAAGCAAACACCTGATCCACACATCCTCTACCACTTCTGAAACCACACTGCTCTTCCCCAACCTGATGCTCTGTACATGCCTTCACCCTCTCAATCAATACCCTCCCACATAATTTACCAGGAATACTCAACAAACTTATACCTCTGTAATTTGAGCACTCACTCTTATCCCCTTTGCCTTTGTACAATAGCACTATGCAAGAATTCCGCCAATCCTCAGGCACCTCAACATGAATCATACATACATTAAATAACCTTACCAACCAGTCAACAATATAGTCACCCCCTTTTTTAATAAATAATTCCACTGCAATACCATCCAAACCCGCTGCCTTGCCGGCTTTAATCTTCCGCAAAGCTTTTACTACCTCTTTTCTGTTTAGCAAATCATTTTCCCTAACCCTCTCACTTTGCACACCACCTCGACCAAAACACCCTATATCTGCCACTCTATCATCAAACACATTCAACAAACCTTCAAAATACTCACTCCATCTCCTTCTCACATCACCACTACTTGTTTTCACCTCCCCATTAGCCCCCTTGACTGAAGTTCCCATTTGTTCCCTTGTCTTACGCACTTTATTTATCTCCTTCCAAAACATCTTTTTACTCTCCCTAAAATTAATGATGCTCTCTCACCCCAACTCTCATTTGCCCTCTTTTTCACCTCTTGCACCTTTCTCTTGACCTCCTGCCTCTTTCTTTTATACATCTCCCACTCATTTGCACTATTTCCCTACAAAAACTGTCCAAAAGCCTCTCTCTTCTCTTTCACTAATAATCTTACTTCTTCATCCCACCACTCGCTACCCTTTCTAATGTGCCCACCTCCCATGCTTCTCATGCCACAAGCATCTTTTGCACAAGCCATCACTGCTTCCCTAAATACGTCCCATTCCTCCCCCACTCCCCTTACGTCCTTTGCTCTCACCTTTTTTCCATTCTGCACTCAGTCTCACCTGGTACTGTCCTCACACAAGTCTCCTTCCCAAGCCCATTTACTCTCACCACCCTCCTCACCCCAACATTTCTCTTTTCTTTTCTGAAAACCTCTACAAATCTTCACCTTCGCCTCTAAAAGATAACGATCAGACATCCCTCCAGCTGCACTTCTCAGCACATTAACATCCAAAAGTCTATCTTTCACGCATTATCAATTAACATGTAATCCAATAACGCTCTCTGTCTCCTACTTACACTTATTATTTATTATCTATTTTACTTTGTCGCTGTCTCCCGCGTTAGCGAGGTAGGGCAAGGAAACAGACGAAAGAAAGGCCCAACCCACCCACATACACATGTATATACATACACGTCCACACACAGCACATATGCATACCTATACATCTCAATGTATACATATATATATATACACACACAGACATATACATATATACCCATGTACATCATTCATACTGTCTGCCTTTATTCACTCCCATTGCCACCTCGCCACACATGGAATAACAACACCCTCCCCCCTCATGTGTGCGAGGTAGCGCTAGGAAAAGACAACAAAGGCCCCATTCGTTCACACTCAGTCTCTAGCTGTCATGTAATAATGCACCGAAACCACAGCTCCCTTTCCACATCCGGGCCCCACAGAACTTTCCATGGTTTACCCAAGATGCTTCACATGCCCTGATTCAATCCATTGACAGCACGTCGACCCCGGTATACCACATCGTTTCAATTCACTCTATTCCTTGCATGCCTTTCACCCTCCTGCAAGTTCAGGCCCCGATCACTCAAAATCTTTTTCACTCCACCTTTCCACCTCCAATTTGGTCTCCCACTTCTCCTCGTTCCCTCCACCTCTGACACATATATCCTCTTGGTCAATCTCTCCTCACTCATTCTCTCCATGTGACCAAACCATTTCAACCACCCTCTTCTGCTCTCTCAACCACACTCTTTTTATTACCACACATCTCTCTTACCCTAATATTACTTACTAGATCAAACCACCTCACACCACATATTGTCCTTAAACATCTCATTTCCAGCACATCCACCCTCCTGCACACAACTCTATCTATAGCCCACGCCTCGCAACCATACAACATTGTTGGAACCACTATTCCTTCAAACATATCCATTTTTGCTTTCGGAGATAATGTTTTCGACTTCCACACATTCTTCAAGGCTCCCAGGATTTTCGCCCCCTCCCCCACCCTATGATTCACTTCCGCTTCCATGGTTCCATCCACTGCCAAATCCACTCCCAGATATCTAAAACACTTCTCTTCCTACAGTTTTTCTCCATTCAAACTTACATCCTAATTGGCTTGACCCTCAACCCTATTGTACCTAATAACCTTACTCTTATTCACATTTACTCTCAACATTCTTCTTTCACACACTTTACCAAATTCAGTCACTAGCTTCTGCAGTTTCTCACACGAACAAGCCACCAGCGCTGTATCAATCAGCGAACAACAACTGACTCACTTCCCAAGCTCTCTCATCCACAACAGACTTTATACTTGCCCCTCTTTCCAAAACTCTTGCATTCTACTCCCTAACAACCCCATCCATAAACAAATCAAACAACCGTGGAGACATCACACACCCCTGCCACAAACCTACATTCACTGAAAACCAATCACTTTCCTCTCTTCCTACACGTACACATGTCTTACATCCTCGATAAAAACTTTTCACTGCTTCTAACAACTTGCCTCCCACACCATATATTCTTAATAACTTCCACAGAGCATCTCTATCAACTCTATCATATGCCTTCTCCAGATCCATAAATGCTACATACAAATCCATTTGCTTTTCTAAGTATTTCTCACATACATTCTTCTAAGCAAACACCTGATCCACACATCCTCTACCACTTCTGAAACCACACTGCTCTTCCCCAATCTGATGCTCTGTACATGCCTTCACCCTCTCAATCAATACCCTCCCACATAATTTACCAGGAATACTCAACAAACTTATACCTCTGTAATTTGAGCACTCACTCTTATCCCCTTTGCCTTTGTACAATAGCACTATGCAAGAATTCCGCCAATCCTCAGGCACCTCAACATGAGTCATACATACATTAAATAACCTTACCAACCAGTCAACAATATAGTCACCCCCTTTTTTAATAAATAATTCCACTGCAATACCATCCAAACCCGCTGCCTTGCCGGCTTTAATCTTCCGCAAAGCTTTTACTACCTCTTTTCTGTTTAGCAAATCATTTTCCCTAACCCTCTCACTTTGCACACCACCTCGACCAAAACACCCTATATCTGCCACTCTATCATCAAACACATTCAACAAACCTTCAAAATACTCACTCCATCTCCTTCTCACATCACCACTACTTGTTTTCACCTCCCCATTAGCCCCCTTGACTGAAGTTCCCATTTGTTCCCTTGTCTTACGCACTTTATTTATCTCCTTCCAAAACATCTTTTTACTCTCCCTAAAATTAATGATGCTCTCTCACCCCAACTCTCATTTGCCCTCTTTTTCACCTCTTGCACCTTTCTCTTGACCTCCTGCCTCTTTCTTTTATACATCTCCCACTCATTTGCACTATTTCCCTGCATAAATCGTCCAAATGCCTCTCTCTTCTCTTTCACTAATAATCTTACTTCTTCATCCCACCACTCACTACCCTTTCTAATCTACCCACCTCCCACGCTTCTCATGCCACAAGCATCTTTTGCGCAAGCCATCACTGCTTCCCTAAATACATCCCATTCCTCCCCCACTCCCCTTAAGTCCTTTGTTCTCACCTTTTTCCATTCTGTATTCAGTTTCCCCTGGTACTGTCTCACACAAGTCTCCTTCCCAAGCTCACTTGCTCTCACCACTCTCTTCACCCCAACATTCTCTCTTCTTTTCTGAAAACCTCTACAAATCTTCACCTTCGCCTCCACAAGATAATAATCAGACATCCCTCCAGTTGCACTTCTCAGCACATTAACATCCAAAAGTCTCTCTTTCACACGCCTATCAATTAACACGTAATCCAATAACGCTCTCTGGCCATCTCTCCTACTTACATACGTATACTTATGTATATCTCTCTTTTTAAACCAGGTATTCCCAATCACCAGTCCTTTTTCAGCACATAAATCTACAAGCTCTTCACCATTTCCATTTACAACACTGAACACCCCATGTATACCAATTATTCCCTCAACTGCCACATTACTCACCTTTGCATTCAAATCACCCATCACTATAAGCCGGTCTCGTGCATCAAAACCACTAACACACTCATTCAGCTGCTCCCAAAACACTTGCCTCTCATGATCTTTCTTCTCATGCCCAGGTGCATATGCACCAATAATCACCCATCTCTCTCCATCAACTTTCAGTTTTACCCATATCAATCTAGAGTTTACTTTCTTACACTCTATCACATACTCCCACCACTCCTGTTTCAGGAGTAGTGCTACTCCTTCCCTTGCTCTTGTCCTCTCACTAACCCCTGACTTTACTCCCCAGACATTCCCAAACCACTCTTCCCCTTTACCCTTGAGCTTCGTTTCACTCAGAGCCAAAACATCCAGGTTCCCTTCTTCAAACATACTACCTATCTCTTTTTTTCTCATCTTGGTTACATCCATACACATTTAGACACCTTAATCTGAGCTTTCAGGGAGGATGAACACTTCCCATCTTCCCATGTGACTCCTTCTGTTTCCCCTTTTAGACAGTTAAAATACAAGGAGGGGAGGATTGCTAGCCCCCCGCTCCCATCCCCTTTAGTCACCTTCTACAACAGGTGGGAAATGTGTGGGACGTATTCTTTCTCCCCAATCCCAAGGGATACTCAACAAACTTATACCTCTGTAATTTGAACATTCACTTTTACCCTTTTTGCCTTTGTACAAAGGCACTATGCATGCACTCCAATCCTCAGGCACTTCACCATGAGCCATACATACAGTGAATATCCTTAGCAATCAATCAACAACACAGTCACCCCCTTTTTCATAAATTCCACAGCAATATCATCCAAACCCGTAGCCTTGCCGGCTTTCATCTTCCGCAAGACTTTCACTAACTCTTCTCTGTTTATCAAACCATTCTCCCTGACCCTCTCACTTCACACATCACCTTAACCAAAACACCCTATATCTGCCACTCTATCATCAAATATGTATGTATATGTATGTGTATGGGCAAATTTTTTTTTTTAATTTTCCAAAAGAAGGAACAGAGTGGGGCCAGGTGAGGATATTCCAAAAAAGGCCCAGTCCTATGTTCTTAACGCTACCTCGCTAATGCGGGAAATGGCGAATAGTTAAAAAAAAAAAAAAGAAAAAAAATGTATGTGTATGGGCATTCATGTGTATATATGTGTATACGAGTTGAGGGGCCATTCTTCTTCTGTCTCCTGGTGCTACCTTGCTGATGCAGGAATCAGTGATTGAGTAAAAAAAAATATTATGGATGGATATAGTCTGTAACTTACTGAAATGGATCTTAAGCTTTTTGACAAAGGCCACAATACACAAAGATACATTACGCTAAGTCCAACAATTTTTACCGATACAGGTGCACCCCAGGGATGTGTTATGTTCCCCACTTTGTTTAGTTTGTATAATGTTGATTGTAGAAGTGTTTATAGCAACTGCACTATTTCAAAATATGCTGATAATACAGCAATGATAGGAAAAATTGTAAATGATAATTGTAATGATAATATTACACAGGTTAGTTGCTTTGTTGAGTGATGTAAAACAAATTCTCTGCACATGAATGTAAAGAATACTACAGAGATGATAACAGGCTTTAGGAAAATATAACTACATATACCAGATTTAATAAAACTTGAAGATAAAAATGTAGAAAGAGTCAATACAAGTATCTAGGCTTTATCACAGATGACCAGTTAAAAGTTGGTGCAAATACTGGTATGGTGTATAAGAAATGTAATCAAAGATTGCATTTTGTATGCATCTTAAACAGTCTACATATAGACAATGAAATAGTTAATATATCTATAGGTCAACTATAGAATAAATCCCATGTTTCTCAAATTCGGCCTAATACGGCAAACTTATCAGTAAAGATAAAAATAAACTTGATAAAAGTGTTAATAAAGCTAGGAAACTGGGTGCAAACAATAAAACATTAGATATGTTGAATCAGGAATGTGCAATGAACCTGGTGGAATAGATCATGCAAGACGTTGTGCAACCAATCCTTTACACCAATACTATGTATCTTTAAGGGTAGGAAGAAGACTGCCTATACAGTGCGCCAACAGATTCTGGGAACCATTTGTACCTAAAAGCTTCCTACTGTTTAACCATCTAAGATGCTGTAATTTCTCTGTGATATAGTTTCTGAGTGCAATAGATAAATCTTTATGTGATATCTTAAGTGGTACTTTTATGTGATATAATCTTTATTTTATAATTCTAAAACTTTTTAATCTTGAATTGAGCTTCTATCCATAATGAATTTCATTCTGTCTCATGAGCGCAATTTGACAATAAAGACATCTTATCTTAAATTAAACATCCATGGTGACATCACACATCCCTGCAGCAGACTGACCTTCATTGGTAACCATTCACTCTCCTTTTTTTCCTAATCATACACATGCCTTACACCCTTGCTAAAAACGTCTCACTGCTTCTAGCAGCTTACCTCCCATACCATCTATTCTCAAGAACTTCTGCAAAGCATCTATATCAACCCTTTCATATGCCTTCTACTGATCCATAAATGCCATAAGCAAATCCATCTGTTTTTCTAATTATTTCTCACACACATTCTTTAAAACAAACAACTCATGCAAACATCCTCTACCACCTCTGACACTACACTGCTCCTCCCCAATCTGATGCACAGTACATGCATTCACCCTCTCAATCAATACCCTCCCATATAACTTACCAGGTATACTCAACAAACTTATACCTCTGTAGTTTGAACACTCACCTTTATCCCCTTTGTCTATGTACAATGGCACAATACATGCATTCTGCTAATCCTCAAGCACTTTACCATGATCCATACACACATTGAATAATCTTACCACCCAATTAACAACACAGTTACAGCATTTCATCTCCTGCAAGGCTTTCACCATCTCTTATCTCTTTACCAAACAACTCTCCATGATTCTCTTACTTTGCATACCATCCCAACCAAAACACCCTACATCTGCCACTCTATCATCAAACACACTTAACAATCCTTCAAACTACTCGCTCCCCCACTACCTGTTATCATTTCTCCTTTTGCTCCCTTCATTGACGTTCCAATTTGTTCTCTTGTCTTTCCCACACTATTTACCACCTTCCAAAATATCTTTTTATTCTCCCTAAAGTTTATTGATACTCTCTCGGCCCAACACTCATTTGCCCTCTTTTTCAACACCTGCAACTTTCTCATATATCTCCCAATTATTTGTACTCCTTCCTCATAAGTATTGCCCAAATGCTTCTCTTTTCTCTTTCACTGGCAACTTTACTTCTTCATCCCACTATCTGCCACATGCATCTCTTGTATATGCCATCACTGCCTTCCTAAATACATCCCATTCCTCATCCACTCCCCTCACTTCACTTGCTCTCACCTTTTTACATTTTACACTCAGTCTCTCCTGGTACTTCTCCACACAAGTCTCCTTTCGAGCTCACTTATGCTCACCACTCTCTTCTCCCTAACATTATCTCCTCTTTTATGAAAAGCTCTACAAATCTTCATCCTTGCCTCTACAAGATAGTGATCAGACATCCCCCTAGCTGCCCCTCTCAGCACTTTTACATCTAAAAGTTTCTCTTTAACACACCTTTCAATAAATACATAATCTAATAATGCCTGTTGGCCATCTCCTACATACATAAGTATAATTGTGTACATCTTCCTTTTTAAACCGGGTATTCCCAATCACCAGTCTTTTTCACCACACCAACTCCACAAGCTTTTCACTATGCCCAATTATAACACTGAATACCCCATGCGAACCAATTACACCCTCAACTGCTACATTACTTACCTTTGCATCTAAATCACCCATCATTATAACCTGGTCTCGTGCACCAAAACTACTGACACACTCCCTCAGCTGTTTCCAAAACACTTGGCTCTCATGATCTTTCTTCTTATGGCCAGGCGCATAAGCACTAATTATCACCCATCTCTCACCATCCACTTTCAGTTTACCCACATCAATTTAGAATGTACTTTCTTATACTCTATCACACACTTCCACAACTCCTGCTTCAGGAGTAGTGCTACTCATTCCTTAGCTCTTGTCCTCTCACCAACCCAACTTTACTCCTAAGACACCAACAAACCACTCTTCCCCTTTACTCTTGAGCTTTGTTCCACTAATAGCAAGAACATCTAGGTTTCTTTCCTTAAACATACTACCTATCTCTCCTCTTTTCTCATCTTGGTTACACCCAAACACATTTAGATAACCCAGTCTGAGCCTTTTAGGGGGACAAGCACTCACCTGCCTAGCTCCTGTTTCTTTAGAAACTGAAATGCAAGAATGGGATAAGGAAGTAGAATTCTTATATACATATATATATATTCATTTATCTTATTTTGCTTTGTCGCTGTCTCCCGCGTTTGCGAGGTAGCACAAGGAAACAGACGAAAGAAATGGCCCAACCCACCCCTATACACAATGTATATACATACACGTCCACACACGCAAATATACATACCTATACATCTCAATGTACACATATATATACACACACAGACACACATATATATACCCATGCACACAATTCACACTGTCTGCCTTTATTCATTCCCATCGCCACCTCGCCACACAAGGAATAACATCCCCCTCCCCCCTCATGTGAGCGAGGTAGCACTAGGAAAAGACAACAAAGGCCCCATTCGTTCACACTCAGTCTCTAGCTGTCATGCAATAATGCCCGAAACCACAGCTCCCTTTCCACATCCAGGCCCCACACAACTTTCCATGGTTTACCCCAGACGCTTCACATGCCCTGATTCAATCCACTGACAGCACGTCAACTCCGGTATACCACATCGATCCAATTCACTCTATTCCTTGCCCTCCTTTCACCCTCCTACATGTTCAGGCCCAGATCACACAAAATCTTTTTCACTCCATCTTTCCACCTCCAATTTGGTCTCCCACTTCTCCTCGTTCCCTCCACCTCCGACACATATATCCTCTTGGTCAATCTTTCCTCACTCATTCTCTCCATGTGCCCAAACCATTTCAAAACACCCTCTTCTGCTCTCTCAACCACGCTCTTTTTATTTCCACACATCTCTCTTACCCTTACATTACTTACTCGATTAAACCACCTCACACCACACATTGTCCTCAAACATCTCATTTCCATCACATCCATATATATATATATATATATATATATATATATATATATATATATATATATCTTTTTTTTTTTTTGCTTTGTCGCTGTCTCCCGCGTTTGCGAGGTAGCGCAAGGAAACAGACGAAAGAAATGGCCCAACCCACCCCCATACACATGCACATACATACGTCCACACACGCAAATATACATACCTACACAGCCTTCCATGGTTTACCCCAGACGCTTCACATGCCTTGATTCAATCCACTGACAGCACGTCAACCCCGGTATACCACATCGCTCCAATTCACTCTATTCCCTGCCCTCCTTTCACCATATATATGTGAATAAGAGCAAGGTTATTAGGTACAGTAGGGTTGAGGGTCAAGTCAATTAGGAGGTGAGTTTGAATGGAGAAAAACTGCGAGGAAGTGAAGTGTTTTAGATATCTGGGAGTGGATCTGGCAGCGGAAGTGGATCATAGGGTGGGGGAGGGGGCGAAAATTCTGGGGGCCTTGAAGAATGTGTGGAAGTCGAGAACATTATCTCGGAAAGCAAAAATGGGTATGTTTGAAGGAATAGTGGTTCCAACAATGTTGTATGGTTGCGAGGCGTGGGCTATGGATAGAGTTGTGCGCAGGAGGATGGATGTGCTGGAAATGAGATGTTTGAGGACAATGTGTGGTGTGAGGTGGTTTGATCGAGTGAGTAACGTAAGGGTAAGAGAGATGTGTGGAAATAAAAAGAGCGTGGTTGAGAGAGCAGAAGAGGGTGTTTTGAAGTGGTTTGGGCACATGGAGAGAATGAGTGAGGAAAGATTGACCAAGAGGATATATGTGTCGGAGGTGGAGGGTACGAGGAGAAGAGGGAGACCAAATTGGAGGTGGAAAGATGGAGTGAAAAAGATATTGTGTGATCGGGGCCTGAACATGCAGGAGGGTGAAAGGAGGGCAAGGAATAGAGTGAATTGGAGCGATGTGGTATACCGGGGTTGACGTGCTGTCAGTGGATTGAATCAAGGCATGTGAAGCATCTGGGGTAAACCATGGAAAGCTGTGTAGGTATGTATATTTGCGTGAGTGGACATATGTATATACATGTGTATGGGGGGGGTTGGGCCATTTCTTTCGTCTGTTTCCTTGCGCTACCTCGCAAACGCGGGAGACAGCGACAAAGTACAATAAAAATAAAAAAAAAAATAATATATATATATATTTATGGATCTGGAGAAGGCATACGATAGAGTTGATAGAGATGCTCTGTGGAAGGTTTTAAGAATATATGGTGTGGGAGGCAAGTTGTTAGAAGCAGTGAAAAGTTTTTATCGAGGATGTAAGGCATGTGTACGTGTAGGAAGAGAGGAAAGTGATTGGTTCTCAGTGAATGTAGGTTTGCGGCAGGGGTGTGTGATGTCTCCATGATTGTTTAATTTGTTTATGGATGGGGTTGTTAGGGAGGTGAATGCAAGAGTTTTGGAAAGAGGGGCAAGTATGCAGTCTGTTGTGGATGAGAGAGCTTGGGAAGTGAGTCAGTTGTTGTTCGCTGATGATATAGCGCTGGTGGCTGATTCATGTAAGAAACTGCAGAAGCTGGTGACTGAGTTTGGTAAAGTGTGTGAAAGAAGAAAGTTAAGAGTAAATGTGAACAAGAGCAAGGTTATTAGGTACAGTAGGGTTGAGGGTCAAGTCAATTGGGAGGTAAGTTTGAATGGAGAAAAGCTGGAGGAAAAGAAGTGTTTTAGATATCTGGAAGTGGATCTGGCAGCGGATGGAACCATGGAAGCGGAAGTGAATCGTAGGGTGGGGGAGAGGGCGAAAATTCTGGGAGCCTTGAAGAATGTTTGGAAGTCGAGAACATTATCTCGGAAAGCAAAAATGGGTATGTATGAAGGAATAGTGGTTCCAACAATGTTGTATGGTTGCGAGGCGTGGGCTATGGATAGAGTTGCGCGCAGGAGAGTGGATGTGCTGGAAATGAGATGTTTGAGGACAATATTTGGTGTGAGGTGGTTTGATCGAGTAAGTAATGTAAGGGTGAGAGAGATATGTGGAAATAAAAAGAGTGCGGTTGAGAGAGCAGAAGAGGGTGTTTGAAATGGTTTGGTCACATGGAGAGAATGAGTGGGGAAAGATTGACCAAGAGGATATATGTGTCAGAGGTGGAGGAAACGAGGAGAAGTGGGAGACCAAATTGGAGGTGGAAAGATGGAGTGAAAAAGATTTTGAGTGATCGGGGCCTGAACATTCAGGAGGGTGAAAGGCGTGCAAGGAATAGAGTGAATTGGAATGATGTGGTATACCGGGGTCGACGTGCTGTCAATGGATTGAACCAGGGCATGTGAAGCGTCTGGGGTAAACCATGCAAAGTGTGTGGGGCCTGGATGTGGAAAGGGAGCTGTGGTTTCGGTGCATTATTACATGACAGCTAGAGACTGTGTGTGAACGAATGTGGCCTTTGGTGTTTTTCCTAGCGCTACTTCGCACACATGAGGGGGAGGGGGTTGTTATTCCATGTGTGGCGAGGTGGCGATGGGAACAAATAAAAGCTGACAGTATGAATTATGTACATGTGTATATATGTATATGTCTGTGTGTGTATATATATGTGTACATTGAGATGTATAGGTATGTATATTGTGCATGTGTGGACATGTATGTATATACATGTGTATGTGGGCGGGTTGGGCCATTCTTTCATCTGTTTCCTTGCGCTACCTCGCCAACGCGGGAGACAGCGACAAAGCAAAATAAATAAATAAATAAATAAATATATATATGTGTTTGTAATCTTTGATTCATATATTTGTCCGCTGCTTCCTACAATAACAAGGCAGCACCATGAAGACAAAAAGATGCATTTGCTCACATCTATTCTCTGGCTGTCAAGCACACTGCATTGACACCATAGCCCCCTATCTACAAAAAATGCTCCACAGACCTTTCCATGGTTTCCCTTAGCAGCTTTACATGACCTGGTTCAGTACAATGACAACATGTCACCCCCTATATACCATATCATGTAAGTTCACTCTATCTCTTGTACACCTTTCACCTTCCTGCACGTTCAGGCCCCAGTCACTCAAAAAAATTTTCAATCCATCCTTCCATCTCCAGTTTAGTCTCCCTCTTCTTTTTCCCTCCACTTCTGACACATACATCCTCTTTGTCAACCTCTCCTCACTCCGTTTTATTACTTACTTAACCAAACCACCACACACAGTTCTCAAACATTTAATTTCCAACACATCCTCTCTTCTCCACACATCCTTATGTACAGTCCATGCTTTGCATCCACACATCATCATTAAGACTACTGTATCTTCGAACATAACCATTTTTGCCATCCTAGATAGTGACCTATCTTCCCTCACTTCCCCTATGCCTCCAGAACCATTGCTCCTTTACCAAATGTATGACACATCTTTGCTTCTATGGTTCCATTCCCTGCTAAGTCAACTTACAGGTACCTGAAATACTACAATTCCCCCCAAATTTTTCCAATTAAAACTTAAATCCCAACTAATTTGACCCTCTATCCTGACAAAGCTAATACTCCTGCCCTACTTCACATTTACTCTCAGCTTCTTCCTTTCACTCCCTCTCCTAAACATAGTCTCTAACTCCTACAGTTTCTTACTCGAATCTGCCACCAGTGCTGTGTCGTCAGCAAACCCCCTCACTCCCTATGGGCTGCATAGTCACCCCTCTCTCCAAGACCCTTGCATTTAACCCCCTCCAACTCTTCCGTAAACAAATCAAACAGCTCAGGTGACACTGCACACCCCTATCACAGAAAAACCTTCACCTGAAATAACTCACTCTACTCTCTCTTCTTACTTATAAGCATCTCTTACACTCTTGATAGAAACTACTCATTGCTTCAATCAGCTTTCCTCCCACACCATATTTTAGTAAGATCATTCACAAGGTATTTCAATAAACCCTAACATATGCTTTTTCCAGATCCACAAGTACCACATATAAATCCTGCTGTTTCTTTAAACAATTCCAACTCATTCTTTAAAACGAACACCTGATCCATACATGCTCTACCACTTCTGAATCCACACTGTTCCTCCCTAATCTGATGCTCTGCACATGCCTTTACCCTTTCAATCACTTCATCCTCTCAATTACTTACCTTCCATACAATTTACCTAGTGCACTTAACAGTCTTATACCTCTGTAATTTGAATACTCACCATTTGCCTATACAGTGGCATACGTGCATTCTGCCAATCCTCAGGCAGCTCATTATGACCCATATGTACTATAAATATCCAAATAAACCAATCAACAACACACTCACCCCCTTCCTTAAGAGATTCAATTGTAATAACATTCACTCCAGCTGCCTTGCCACATCTCATCTTTCACAAGGCTTTCTCCACTTCTCTTTTCATCTAACCACATAACATGACTTTGCATATCTCCCTGACCCAAACCACATTCTATGACTCTGCACATCTCCCTGACCCAAACATCATCAAACATTTGACAGTCCTTCAAAATACTCTATCTCCTCCTCACTTCATCACAACCTGTTACCACTTACCAATTTGCCCATTATCAACGTTCCCATTGGTTCCCTTGTTTTTCACACAGTACTATCCTCTTTCCATAACATTTTATTCTCCCTGCAATTTATTGATAATAATTGCACTGGAGTTGCCTGTCAAGGACGAGACACAAAAGGCGAAGCAGCAACCCTCGAGTCTACCAGTTACGTCAAGAAGTAAAAAGAAAACAACTGACGGTGATGGTTCTGTAAATGGGGTGACTGGTGTGAGTAAAATGAGGAAGCCTGGGGAGAAATTTAAAATTTATAGTTTGAACATGCTGGGGAACAGAGAAATCCACATCTTTGGGAAGGGTGTATGGAGTGAAAAATGGAAATGATGAATGAGAGTTATGGGAGGGCATGGAAGGAAGAGTGGTAAGGAAAGGGACGAATGAAAATTATCAGGAAAGAGAGAAAGAAGGTTGTGATGTGCAACTGTGCTATCAACAAGAGTACAGGAGAGTGTTACAGAGCATGAATGGTTTTGAGATGGAAGGTAGGTGATTGTAATGGGTGATATAAATGCAATGGTGGGACGTGATGAAATTAGTAAGACAGTTGGTAAATGGGGAGTGCCTGGAGGAAATGTGAATGGAAGTTATCTTGTCGATGTCTGGGAAGGGTCTATTCCTTGGAAACACTTTCAGCACAAGATGAGCCACAGGTATACATGGATGAGAAATGATGGAAGAGAACAAAGGGTTCAACTGACTGTGTAGCAGTGGATGAAAGATGTTGAGAGGCTGTGCTTGATGCTAGAGTTGTTAGAGGATTTTTTGAAGAAGCTGACTATCTCATGGTTCTTCTGATGGTGAGTATCATAAAGAGGTGGAGGTATGGTGTAAGGAAGTCTGGAGAGGTAAAAGTGCTGAAAAGCGAGAAGATGAATGAGAAAGAATGCAAGGAGGAATATGAAAGGGGGGTAATTGAAAATTTAGATGGAAGGGCAGTAAATGTAGGGATGCATGAATGATGTATTAAAAATGTCTAGAGAAAGACCATTAAAACTTATGCAGATAATAATTGGATAGACAGTCATGTTACTTAAGAAAAAAAGGAAAATGCATGGTGGATGGATGACATCAGAAATGCTGGGGTATGCAAGAGGAAATGGTATAGGCAGATTGCTCAAAAGGAATGAACCCATGGAAGTTCAGGAAAGGTTAGAATATAAGATATGCAAGTGGAATGTTAAGAAGCTCACAGAGGAAAGCATAGAAGGAATAGATGAAAATTTTGGAAGAAGGTCGAATGAAAAGTTTAGGAAAAATAATAAATAAGGTGAAAAATGAAAAAGGTGGATGTAAGATTGGAAATGTTAGTGTGAGAAGTACAGAAGGGGAGTTGCTGAATCAAAAAGGAGGAAGTGAAAGGAAGATGGAAAGAATACCATGAAGAACTGATGGAGGAAAAAGGTGAGGCTGCAGTTTTTAAATACAAGCATGGGTATAAAGGATGGAACAAAAGAATATGACTGTATGAGCCAATGGCAAGAAGGGAGGGAAAAAGGGCAATAATGAGGTTGAAGGGTAGGAAGAGCATCTGGAATGGTTGGAATTATGGCTCAAATGCTGAAGCATGGAGGAAACAATGCGATAAGAGTGGATACATTAGGTATCTAAGTGAGCATGGAAACAGAAGGTTGTGCCTGAGGACTGGGTGAAAACTATTATTGTTCCTTTATACAAACGAAATAGTGCTAGGAATGTATGTAGCAATTATAGGGGAATAAGTCTGTAAGTATAACAGGAAAAGTGTATGCAAGTGTTGATTGATATGATAGAGTGATGTAAGTGACTGAATGCAGAATAAGTGGGGGGCATGGGGGTTTTAAGGAAAGGTAGGGGATGTGTGAATTAGATTTTTGTTGGGAAGATCCCTGAAGAAATCTATCGAGCAAAAGGTAAGAAGCTGTATGCAACTTTCATGAACCTACAAAAAACATATGACAGAGTCAAGAGGAATGCTTTATGGGATGTGTTAAGGATGATACAGGGTAGGGTGACAATTGTTGGACGGTGTGAAAGCCTTCTATAGAGCAGCAAATGCAAGTGTAACAGTGAATGCAGAGTTGAACGAAAATTTTGGTATACATGTGGGTGTGAGACAGGGCAGTGTGATGTCACTGTAGCTTTTTAAGATACATATGTATTGAGTGATGAGAGAGGTGAAAGCAAAACTGGTGAAAGTGGGTGTAGAGATGGTATACAGGCAAGGGGTACAAACATGAATGTTCCCATTATAGAGATACAAGTCTGTTAAGAACACAGACCATAAGCTCAACTGTATGGAAGAGAGGTGAGGGCAGTGGTATCTAAAGAGCGAGATGACTATAGGAGAACAATGAGACCACCATTAGGAATCAACTTGTATGTGGCATTTATGGATCTATATAAAGCACAGTGAATGACAGTTGCCAGAGATGCCATGGGGAGGTGATATGAAAATATGGTGTAAATTTTGACATATGTCAGCTGACATCAACTAATGATCTCTTAGGAAACAGCAGCCAGCATCAACTCATGGTCTAATTTTTCCTGCCTTACTGTACAATAAATAGCCTAAGACAGTGTCTCCCAATGCTAAGAAGGCATTGTAAAAAAATTCTTCTCTCCTCAATACCCCTACAACCATCATTATAAGAGTAAAACCATTGACTTAACAATGAGTGAAAAAGGTAACCTTGAAAAAATTATTGTAAGAACCATTTTTTTCATAACTGATCACCATCTCTCATATTAGTGGGGTAGGGCCAAGAACAGACGAAGAAAGGCCGTATTCACTTGTACTCATTCTCTGCCTAAGTTTAATGCTCCAAAACCACACCCCATAGACTTTGTCATGGTTTACCCTGTCCACTTCACATACCCTAGTTCAGTCCATTGACAGCATGTCAACCCCTAAATACCACATCGTTCCAATTCACTCTATCCCGTCCACACCTTTCACCATCCTGCATGTTCAAGACCCAATCACTTAAAATCTTGTACACTCAAACCTTTCTATTTCCAAAATGGTCTTCCCTTTTTTGTTGTTCCCTACACTTCTGACACATATGTTCTCTTTGTTAACCTCTCCTCACTCATTCTCTCCTATATCCAAACTATCTTAACACATCCTCTTCAGCTCTCTCTGCCACACTATGTTTACTATCAGGAGGAAGAAATATATGTATCAGTGAAGAAACTCATGAATAACATGATATGTGTGGAAATGAGTGATATGCAGAAAGATTTTTGCTGGATTACACAAGAATGAGGAAAGACTCCATGAGGCATCACCACTACACATAAACTTGTGAAAGAATTCATAAAATAAGTGCACCTAATTTCATCTTTATGTAACTTTTGGGTAATAGACAACAGGTAATTAACTAAAACTTTACCTAGAAAATATACCCACAATATCCTTCCCTTATGTATCACTTCTACTTACATTAATGTTATTCACAACCAATGCTGTTCCTCTGTGTGAAATAAGAATGTGTGGATGAAATTAGAGTACAGTGTTCACTAGAAAGAAACAAACATTTCTAAATATATTCACGTAATATACCATCAGCACTCTACCTGTGTATAAAATAATACTACTGTCAGAAAACAATATCACTGGGAAGAATGAAACATCATCTCCACACCTTCCTGTCATACTGTAAGCGTCAAAAATATCATTCACATCCTGTCTATATCCTAACTTAACAGATCTGAACAGCTGCTCCATTTATGCAAGGGATTACTTTGTCCTTGTATGGAGTACTGCTCTCACATTAGGGGTGGTTCTAGATCTGCATCCTTACTTGACAGAATTGAGTCAAAAGCAATCCAACTTATAAACTGTCCCAGGCTATCTTCCAAACTTGACCCCCTTGTCTTGTGCTGCAGTGCTGGTTCACATTCCCTTTTCCATAAGTATTACTTTGGTTTTTACTCCTGAGAGCTGACTGCTTGTATGTCCACACCACTAACTAGACCATGCATATTCCGCAAGCTGCTGCATCACACAATTACTGTGTGGCCATCAGCAACTCAAGGGAGAGCCATTTTGACAACTGCTTCTTTCCCTACATGTCAAAGCTTTGGAATCCTCTTCCTTCTCATGTCTTTCCCCATAACTATGACCTGGCACAGTTCCAAAGACAGGTTTTTCACTTTCTCAAAAATTCATAAATATTTTCTCTTGTCTTTTCTTTTTTCATTTAATAATTCTCTCTATATTTCAATTAGGGTCCAGCCTTGATGTGGACTTTTGTCCATAACTGGAGCCTTCAAGAAAGAAAAAAACTAATTTCTGTTAATACTGTGTTACTTCACAGTGTTTAATCTACCAATTCAGAGAATTTTTTTTCCCTCTCTATGATAGAATTTCTGGATGATGTCTGCCACTTAGGGGATAATGCTGTAAAGTTTTTACAATGAGAATAAGGTATGTGTATGGGTAGGAATGGAAGGGGGATGACTGGTTTCCAATAAAAATGGGTATACTGTAAGGATGCCCAATGACATCTCACCTAGGAAATCCAATTTCTTCATGGTAAGGGAGGTAAGAAAGGTAAATGTGAGATGTTTTGCAGCAAGATAATCTACAGTAAACTACAGGCAGCATAAATGAAAGGTGAATCAGCTGCTGTTAGCAGATAGCACAGGTCTTAGGGCAGAATCCAGTGAGAAATCCCTGAAGCTGGTGACAAGAGCCTGGAAGTGTATAAGAAGAGAATGTTGAAAATAAACACAACCAAGAGTAAGGTAATATAAAGCAGAAAGCAGGGTAAGACAGTATGGTTGGAGTGTAAGTTTAAAAAAAAAAAAAAAAAAAAAAAAAAAAAGAGGACCTGGAGGAAGTGGAGTGCTTCTGTACCTATGAGTAGATGTGGCAGCAAAAGGCTAATGAATGGCTGATGTGCCAGATATTGTGGAATTAAAAAAGCCAAGATCCTGGGTATATTAAGGAGCATGAGCAAAGAAAGGTCAGTTTCTATAATGGCAAGTAAGTTTGAAGGTGTACAAGTCCTGCTAGAGTTTTGTGGAGACAGGTCTTGAACCACAATAAATAAAAATGAATTAAGATGAACAGGTTGAAAATGAAATACCTGACAACTATATGGTGTGAAGTGGGTTGACCATACTATGAGCAATAATGTCAGACTAAGGCATGGTGCTAAATACTTTATGACTGAGGGAGATGACAAGAGTGTGCAAAAACAGTTGAGCAACATGAAGAAGATAAGCTATGACCAACTGACTAAGAGCACTGATGTGCCAGAAGTGGAGGAAGTGAAGGAGAGAAGACCATGAATGTTGGAGACTTTAGGATGTTAGGGCCTGAATATTCAATTAATTGAGGCATACAATGGAAGGAAAGACCTGGATCAATGTGCTTTCTGGGGATGACATGCAGTTGATGGGCTGAACAAAGGGACATGTAGTGTTGTGATCTACAGAGTAGTATACACACTGATTTCAGTACATTACTCATGACAGATATAGACTGGATTTGAGTAAATAAGGCCCTTGCTCAGATGTTCCTCATGCTACCTTGCTGAGGAAAAAAAAAAAAAGTAAACAAAACAAAGAACTAAAGTTAGAGCTTTCTATATCAAGTTGAAAAAAAAATTACTTGTCATATCCCAAATTTGCTCGATAGTGCCATGAGCATAAGAAGAAACAGCATTTGTTTGCTCACATCCACTCTCTAGAAATGCATGCTTCATCGTGCTTCATCATTCTCTTTTTTCATCTGTTCTCCATTTTTCACATTAGTGAGATAAAATATAAACAGATGGAAGAAATGGCCTCATTCACACAAATACACTCACTAGTTGTCATGTATAAAGCACCGAAACCATAGCTTCCAATTCACAACCAAGCCCCAAACCTTTCCATGCTTTCCCCAACCACCTCATAAGCCCTTGTTCAGCCCATTAACAGCATGTCACCCCTATAAAAAACATCACTCCTATTCAACTATCCCTTGCACAACTTGCATTCTTCTACATGTTCAGGCCCTAAGCCTTCAAAGCATCTTTCACTCCATCCTTCCACCACCTTCTTGGTTCTCCCTTTTTCCTTGTTCCCTCCAAATCATCCTTTCCTCACTCATCCTCTCTATTTTTGTCCAAATCATATCGGTAGACTCCTTCAGCTCCCTCATACATACTCCTCAGACTTCCATACATCTCTCTTAGCATATCATTTCTTATCTAATCAACTGTCCTACACTAAATACTGCCCTCAAACACTTCAGACAAATACATTTACCCTATCCTTCACATTTTTGTCAAATGACTATGCCTCACATTCAAAACACTCTTAACACTACCTCGCTCACATGGGAAATGGTGATCATGTATCAAAATATTAAATTTAATTACCTATTTATCTATAATACCAGATCACCATTTCCCGAGTCATTGAGGTAGCAACAGGAAACTGACGAAGAATGGCTCATCCACACATATACATAAATGCCCATACATACACATATACATATCAATATACACATATATATACATATAGAGACATATAAATATATACACAAGTACTTACTCACACTTGCTTGTCTTCATCCATTCCTGGAACTACCCTGCCCCACAGGAAACAGTATCGTTACCCCCTGCTTCAGCGAGGTTGCACCAGGAAAACAGACAAAAAAGGCCACATTCATTCACAATCACTCTCTAGCTGTCTCATGTAAAGCAACGAAACCACAGCTCCCTATCCACATTCAGGCCCAACACACTTCCATGGTTTACCCGAGACACTTCACATGCCCTGGTTCACTCCACTGACAGCACGTCAACCCCAGTACACCACATCATTCTAAC
Organism: Panulirus ornatus; assembly: GCF_036320965.1. NCBI lineage: Eukaryota > Metazoa > Arthropoda > Malacostraca > Decapoda > Palinuridae > Panulirus > Panulirus ornatus. The sequence goes on along the minus strand of NC_092231.1, from coordinate 29,448,511 downwards.
TCACTCTATTCCTTACACACCTCTCACCCTCCTGTATGTTCAGGACCCAATTGCCCAAATCTTTTTCACTCCATCCTTACACCTCCAATTTGGTCTCCCACTTCTTGTTCCCTCCACCTGCCACATGTATCCTCTTTGTCAACCTTTCCTCACTCATTCTCCCCATATGTCCAAACCACTTCAACACACCCTCTTCTGCTCTCTCAACCACTCCTTTTTATTTCCAATCATCTCTCTTACCCTTTCATTACTTACTCAATCAAACCACCTCACACAACATATTGTCCTCAAACATTTTATTTCCAACACATCCATCCTCCTCTGTACATGCCTTGCAACCATATAATATTGTTGGAACTATCATTCCTTCATATATATACCAATTTTTGCTCTCCATGATAACGCTCTCTCTTACCACACATTCTTCATCGTTCCCAAAACCTTTGTATCCTCCTCCACCCTGTGACTCACTTCTGCTTCCATGGTGCCATTTTGCTGTTAAGTCCAATCCCAGATATCTAAAACACTTCACTCCCTCCAATTTTTCTCCATTCAAACTTATAACCAATTAATTTGTCCCTCAACTCTAATGAACCTAATAACCTTGCTCTTATTCATATTTACTCTCAAATTTCTCCTTTCACACACTTTTCCAAACCCAGTCACCAACTTTTGTAGTTTCTCATCCGAATCAGCCACTACAGCTGTACCATCAGCAAACAACAACTGACTCACTTCCCAGGGTCTCTCATCCCCAACAGACTGCATTCTTGTCCCTCTCTCCAAACTCTTGCATTTAACTCCCTAACCACCCCATCCAAAAACAATTCAAATAACCATGTAGGTTTTACACACCCCTGCCGCAAACTGACCTTCACTGGTAACCAACCACTCCTCTCTTCCTACTTGTACACATGCCTTACATATTAGTAAAAACTTTTCACTGATTCTAGCAACTTACCTCCCACATAATATACTCTTAAGACCTTCCACAAAGCATTTCTATCCACCCTATCATAAGCATTCTCCAGTTTCATAAATCCTACATACAAATCCATATGTTTTTCTATGTATTTCTCACACACATTCTTGAAAGCAAACACCTGATCCACACATCCTCTACCACTTCTGAAACCACACTACTCTTCCCCTATCTGATGCTCTTCACATGCCTTCACCCTCTCAATCAATAATCATTCATTTATTATACTTTGTCGCTGTCTCCCACGTTACCGAGGTAGCACAAGGAAACAGACAAAAGAATGGCCCAACCCACCCACATACACATGTATATACATACACGTTCACACATGGACATATACATACCTATACATCTCAATGCATACATATATATACACACACAGACATATACATATATACACACGTACATAATTCATACTGTCGGCCCTTATTCATTCCCGTCGCCACCCCGCCACACATGAAATGACAACCCCCTCCTCCCGCATGTGGACAAGGCAGTGCTAGGAAAAGACAACAAAGGCCCCATTCGTTCACACTCAGTCTCTAGCTGTCATGTGTAATGCACCGAAACCAAAGCTCCCTTTCCACATCTAAGCCCCACAGAACTTTCCATGGTTTACCCCAGACGCTTCACATGCCCTGGTTCAATCCACTGACAGCACGTTGACCTTGGTCTACCACATAGTTCCAATTCACTCTATTCCTTGCACACCTTTCACCCTCCTGCATGTTCAGGCCCCGATCACTCAAAATCTTTTTCACTCCATCTTTCCACCTCCAATTTGGTCTCCCACTTCTCCTCATTCCCTCAACCTCCGACACATATATCCTCTTGGTCAATCTTTTCTCACTCATTCTCTCCATGTGACCAAACCATTTCAAAACACCCTCTTCTGCTCTCTCAACCAAACTCTTTTTATTACCACACATCTCTCTCACCCTTTCATTACTTACTCAATCAAACAACCTCGCACCACATATTGTCCTCAAACATCTCACTTCCAGCACATCCACCCTACTCCACACAGCTCTATCTATAGCCCATGCCTCGCAACCAGATAACATTGTTGGAACCACTGTTCCTTCAAACATACCCATTTTTGCTTTCCAAGATAACGTTCTTGACTTCCACACATTTTTCAACGCTCCCAGAACTTTCGCCCCCTCCCCCACCCTATGATCCACTTCCGCTTCCATGGTTCTATCTGCTGCCAAATCCACTCCCAGATATCTAAAACACTTCACTTCCTCCAGTTTTTCCCCATTCAAACTTACCTCCCAATTGACTTGTCCCTCAACCCTATTGTACCTAATAACCTTGCTCTTATTCACATTTACTCTCAGCTTTCTTCTTTCACACACTTTACCAAACTCAGTCACCAGCTTCTGCAGTTTCTCACACGAATCAGCCACCAGTGCTGTATAATCAGCGAACAACAACTGGCTCACTTCCCAAGCTCTCTGATCCACAACAGACTTCATACTTGCCCCTCTTTCCAAAACTCTTGCCTTCACCTCCCTAACAACCCCATCTATAAACAAATTAAACAACCATTGAGACATCACGCACCCCTGCCATAAACCAGCATTCACTGAGAACCAATCACTTTCCTCTCTTCCTACTCGTACATATGCCTTACATCCTCGATAAAAACTTTTCACTGCTTCTAACAACTTGCCTCCCACACCATATATTCTTAATACCTTCCATAGAGCATCTCTATCAAATCTATCACATGCCTTCTCCAGATCCATAAATGCTACATACAATCCATTTGCTCTTCTAAGTATTTCTCACATACATTCTTCAAAGCAAACATCTGATCCACACATCCTCTACCACTTCTGAAACCACACTGCTCTTCCCCAATCTGATGCTCTGTACATGCCTTCCCCCTCTCAATCAATACCCTCCCATATAATTTACAAGGAATAATCAACAAACTTAGACCTCTGTAATTTCAGCACTCACTTTTATCCTCTTTGCCTTTGTACAATGGCACTATGCAAGCATTCCGCACGAAAGAGAGACTTTTGGATGTTAATGCGTTTAGAGGTGCAACTGGAGGGATATCTGATCATCATCTTGTGGAGGCGAACGTGAAGATTTGTAGAGGTTTTCAGAAAAGAAGAGAGAATGTTGGGATGAAGAGAGTGGTGAGAGTAAGTGAGCTTGGGAAGGAGACTTGTGTGAGGAAGTACCAGGAGAGACTGAGTACAGAATGGAAAAAGGTGAGAACAAAGGACGTAAGGGGAGTGGGGGAGGAATGGGATGTATTTAGGGAAGCAGTGTTGGCTTGCACAAAAGATGCTTGTGGCATGAGAAATGTGGGAGGTGGGCAGGTTAGAAGGGGGAGTGAGTGATGGGATGAAGTAGTAAGATTATTAGTGAAAGAGAGAGGTGTTCGGACGATTTTTGCAGGGAAATAATTCAAATGATTGGGAGATATACAAAAGAAAGAGGCAGGAGGTCAAGAGAAGGGTGCAAGAGGTGAAAAAGACGGCAAATGAGAGTTGGGGTGAGAGAGTATCATTAAATTTTAGTGAGAATAAAAAGATGTTTTGGAAGGAGGTAAATAAAGTGCGTAAGACAAGGGAACAAATGGGAACGTCAGTGAAGGGGGTTATGGGGAGGTGATAACAAGTAGTGGTGATGTGAGAAGGAGATGGAGTGAGTATTTTGAAGGTTTGTTAAATGTGTTTGATGATAAGAGTGGCAGATATAGGTAGTTTTGGTCGAGGTGGTGTGCAAAGTGAGAGGGTTAGGGAGAATGATTTGGTAAACAGAGAAGAGGAAGTAAAAGCTTTGAGGAAGATGAAAGCCGGCAAGGCAGCAGGTTTGGATGGTACTGCAGTGGAATTTATCAAAAAAGGGGATTGACTTTATTGTTGACTCTATCAATACCCTCCCATAAATTTTCCAGGAATACTCAATAAATGTATGCTTCTGTAGTATGAACACTCACCTTTATCCAGTGGTACAATGCATGCATTCTGCCAATCCTCAGGCACTTCACCATGATCCATACATACAATGAACATCCTTACCAACCAGTCAACAACACAGTCACCCCCTTTTTTAACAAATTCTACTGCAATACCATCCAAACCCGCAGTCTTGCCGGATTTCATATTCTGCAAAGCTTTCACAACCTCTTCTCTCTTTACCAAACAATTCTCCCTGACCCTGTCACTTTGCACTCCACCCCGACCAAAATACCCTCCATCTGCCACTCTAACCACCCCAACCAAAATACCCTACATCTGCCACTCTATCATCGTACACATTCAACAAACCTTCAAAATACTCACTCCACCTCCTTCTCACTTCACTACTACCTGTTATTACTTTCCCACTTGCCTGCTTCACAGATGTTCCCATTTGTTCTCTTGTCTTACACAGGTTATCTAACTCCTTCCAAAACATCTTTTTGTTCTCCCTAAAGTTTAATAATACTGTCTCACCCCAACTCTCATTTGCCCTCTTTTCAACCTTGCACTTTCTCTTGACCTCCTGCCTATTTCTCTCATACATAACCCTGTCATTTGCACTCTTTCCTTGCAAGTGTTGTCCAAACACCATTCTTTTCTCTTTCACTAACAACTGTACTTTTTCATCCCACCACTCACTACTCTTTCTAATATGCCAAAATGCCCACCTCCCACCTTTCTCATGCCACATGCATCTTTTGCAGAAGCCACCACTGCTTCCCTAATACATCCCATTCCTTACCCACTCTCCTCATGTCATTTGCTCTCAACTTTTGCTATTCTACACTCAATCTCTCCAGGTACTTCCTTAAACAAATCTCCTTTCCAAGCTCACTTACTCTCACCATTCTCTTCTCCCCATCATTCTCTCTTCTTTTTTGAAAAACTCTACAGAGCTTCAACTTCGCCTCCACAAGATAATGATCAGACATCCCTCCAGCTGCCCCTCTCAGCACATTAACATCCAAAAGGCTCTCTTTTACACACCTATCAATTAACACATAATGCAATAATGCCCTTTGACCATCTCTCCTTCTCACATATGTATGTATACTTATGTTTTTTTTTTTTTTTTGTCGCTGTCTCCCGCGTTTGCGAGGTAGCGCAAGGAAACAGACGAAAGAAATGACCCAACCCACCCCCATACACATGTATATACATACGTCCACACACGCAAATATACATACCTACACAGCTTTCCATGGTTTACCCCAGACGCTTCACATGCCTTGATTCAATCCACTGACAGCACGTCAACCCCGGTATACCACATCTCTCCAATTCACTCTATTCCTTGCCCTCCTTTCACCCTCCTGCATGTTCAGGCCCCGATCACACAAAATCTTTTTCACTCCATCTTTCCACCTCCAATTTGGTCTCCCTCTTCTCCTCGTTCCCTCCACCTCCGACACATATATCCTCTTGGTCAATCTTTCCTCACTCATTCTCTCCATGTGCCCAAACCATTTCAAAACACCCTCTTCTGCTCTCTCAACCACGCTCTTTTTATTTCCACACATCTCTCTTACCCTTACGTTACTTACTCGATCAAACCACCTCACACCACACATTGTCCTCAAACATCTCATTTCCAGCACATCCATCCTCCTGCGCACAACTCTATCCATAGCCCACGTCTCGCAACCATACAACATTGTTGGAACCACTATTCCTTCAAACATACCCATTTTTGCTTTCCGAGATAATGTTCTCGACTTCCACACATTCTTCAAGGCTCCCAGAATTTTCGCCCCCTCCCCCACCCTATGATCCACTTCCACTTCCATGGTTCCATCCGCTGCCAGATCCACTCCCAGATATCTAAAACACTTCACTTCCTCCAGTTTTTCTCCATTCAAACTCACCTCCCAATTGACTTGACCCTCAGCCCTACTGTACCTAATAACCTTGCTCTTATTCACATTTACTCTTAACTTTCTTCTTTCACACACTTTACCAAACTCAGTCACCAGCTTCTGCAGTTTCTCACATGAATCAGCCACCAGCGCTGTATCATCAGCGAACAACATCTGACTCACTTCCCAAGCTCTCTCATCCCCAACAGACTTCATACTTGCCCCTCTTTCCAAAACTCTTGCATTCACCTCCCTAACAACCCAATCCATAAACAAATTAAACAACCATGGAGACATCACACACCCCTGCCACAAACCTACATTCACTGAGAACCAATCACTTTCCTCTCTTCCTACACGTACACATGCCTTACATCCTCGATAAAAACTTTTCACTGCTTCTAACAACTTGCCTCCCACATCATATATTCTTAATACCTTCCACAGAGCATCTCTATCAACTCTATCATATGCCTTCTCCAGATCCATAAATGCTACATACATATCCATTTGCTTTTCTAAGTATTTCTCACATACATTCTTCAAAGCAAACACCTGATCCACACATCCTCTACCACTTCTTAAACCACACTGCTCTTCCCCAATCTGATGCTCTGTACATGCCTTCACCCTCTCAATCAATACCCTCCCATATAATTTACCAGGAATACTCAACAAACTTATACCTCTGTAATTTGAGCACTCACTCTTATCCCCTTTGCCTTTGTACAATGGCACTATGCAAGCATTCCGCCAATCCTCAGGCACCTCACCATGAGTCATACATACATTAAATAACCTTACCAACCAGTCAACAATACAATACAGTCACCCCCTTTTTTAATAAATTCCACTGCAATACCATCCAAACCTGCTGCCTTGCCGGCTTTCATCTTCCGCAAAGCTTTTACTACCTCTTCTCTGTTTACCAAATCATTTTCCCTAACCCTCTCACTTTGCACACCACCTCGACCAAAACACCCTATATCTGCCACTCTATCATCAAACACATTCAACAGACCTTCAAAATACTCACTCCATCTCCTTCTCACATCACCACTACTTGTTATCAACTCCCCATTTGCGCCCTTCACTGAAGTTCCCATTTGCTCCCTTGTCTTACGCACTTTATTTACCTCCTTCCAGAACATCTTTTTATTCTCCCTATAATTTAATGATACTCTCTCACCCCAACTCTCATTTGCCCTTTTTTTCACCTCTTGTACCTTTCTCTTGACCTCCTGTCTCTTTCTTTTATACATCTCCCACTCAATTGCATTTTTTCCCTGCAAAAATCGTCCAAATGCCTCTCTCTTCTCTTTCACTAATAATATTACTTCTTCATCCCACTACTCACTACCCTTTCTAATCAATCCACCTCCCACTCTTCTCATGCCACAAGCATCTTTTGCGCAATCCATCACTGATTCCCTAAATACTTCCCATTCCTCCCCCACTCCCCTTACTTCCATTGTTCTCACCTTTTTCCATTCTGTACTCAGTCTCTCCTGGTACTTCCTCACACAAGTCTCCTTCCCAAGCTCACTTACTCTCACCACCCTCTTTACCCCAACATTCACTCTTCTTTTCTGAAAACCCATACAAATCTTCACCTTAGCCTCCACAAGATAATGATCAGACATCCCTCCAGTTGCACCTCTCAGCACATTAACATCCAAAAGTCTCTCTTTCGCGCGCCTGTCAATTAACACGTAATCCAATAACGCTCTCTGGCCATCTCTCCTACTTATGTATATCTCTTTTTAAACCAGGTATTCACAATCGCCAGTCTTTTTTCAGCACACAAATCCACAAGCTCTTCACTATTTCCATTCACAACACTGAATACCCCATTTACACCAATTATACCATCAACTGCCACATTACTCACCTTCACATTTAAATCATCCATCATTAAAATCTGGTCTCGTACATCAAAGCTGCTGACACACTCACTCACCTGCTCCCAAAACACTTTCTTCTATTATTTACTGCTCAACTTCAACTGTTCTCTGAATCAAAAACTATTCTCAATCCTCAGATATGCAATATGTCTCCCTAATCCAAACAGACATACCAGAATATGGAATGAAATATCATGAACACAAAGGGGTAGTGCGTGTTCCAACCAGTTTCAAACTTTAAAATAAAATTTCTGGCTAGTGTTGACTATTATGCATTTTCTCTTTGGTTTTGTTACAGCATTACCAAAAGACATCATGATAAAAGCTGGCAAAAACAGCTAAACCATATAAAAATCCACAAGGATCTTACTTTCAAGTCATTTATGGAAGACAAGCAACATACTGAAATCTCATGGGTATATTCAGTCATGCCCACCTCATACCCTGGTAGACATACAAGACAGTGCATGTGATGACACTTGCCAGATCCAAGTGACCCAAACTCATTCAAAATGATGTAAGGTACGGTGACTCGTCATTTAAACTATAACTAACCAAAACTGCCGTATCAAATTTGGACTCAAAGCAAGTTATTCTACATCTGCCATGAAGGCGGTGATGTCCAAGTTACTGTATATGAGCTTATCAAACTCTTATTCCATACAAAACATACAGAATCCTATATTCAAAAGTATGAAGATGAAAAACTTATAAGGCATATCAAACTTAAGTAAATTCATTACAGAACACAACTGGATTATAATTCATATGTTACAAACATACTTAAAAAAATTCCTATCTCCATTCCTATCTCTTATTGCATAACTCATTTGGATTATACTTCATATCTTAAAAACTTAAAAAAAATCCCTATCTCCAAATTACTAACCTTCTTTTTACTCTTTTTGCTTGAAGAGTTGCTGGTAACATTACTAGTTCCATTTTCCATGGGAGGGGATCCATCCTCTAACATTGGAGCATCACGGTTTTCCTCCTCCTTCACCTCCTGGATGATGCCCTTGATGTTTTCCAACTCCAACTGAGAGGAGACAGCATCACGACGCAGTTTGGCAGCTACCACTCCCAGACAGTCCAGTGAGGATACCCGTAGGGCCATATCAGTGTCTTTGTTACTAAATTTTTGTACTAAAAGCTTGCCTAAAAGTGACAAGAGAAGTTCAGCAGCAGGCCACTCAGGTTTGTTTACCGTTGCAAGAAGATCCTGCACAAAATTCTCAAACAACGGTCTATAATCAATGTCCTCATGCTTGCTGCCAGTCTTTTGAAGGAACACAGATAGGAAACTAAACGCTGTACTCATGGCAGTTTGATAGCGGTTACACACTAACACGTCTCTGTCCATATTTAACTCTTTCTTTTCCTCCACAACTTTGGTGTCTTTACAATCTTTGGAATTTTGACTATCATTTTTACAACCAATAACTTGTGTTAGCTCTTCAGGAAGTTCAACAACACACTGTATTAATTGTAACACTAAGGCTGTCAACATCTGAACATTTTCATCAGAGTTTAACCTGTAAGTTCTTAAACTCCTTTTACTATTAGGCAAACGTGCTATAGAAGCCAGAATGTCATCAAGCAATAATCTACGGTGTTTGTTGTACTTGGAGAACACCTGAAACAAATATTTACCAAAATTAACACCATCAAATCAAACCTTATATTCATGTATTTATACAGCCATCCATGTCAATACAAGTAAAAAAGAAAATTCTGTATCATAAAAAATCTATAAAAAATCTAACATAAAAACTTTGATGCCAATGCAGATATCTTAATAAGAGTCCAAAAATATTAATAAATGTATGTATAACATAAGCAATATACATAAACTTATCTACTCATTAATCATGAAATCCAACAATTTTGTTTATCATAAGTTTATATTAAGCTTATCAAAATCGAATGGACAAGCATATTGCAAAAAAAAATTCAAAACAAATGGTGAAGGAATTTTGGAAAATATGTAATAAAAGTTAATGGTTGATTTTAGAAAAGGAAAATCTGAATATGAAATAAGTCCGATGGAATGATCTTTCAAAGTTTAACATCTGGCGTTCATTATGCAAAGCCAGCACACACAATACAGGCAGAGATAATTGATAATTATATTATATCTACTTTTTATATGTCTTCAACATTTCATGAGGAAGTGCCAAAATCAAAGAAATGGCATCATTTTCCCCCATCCACTATCTCTGCCTGTCATATTTAATGCACTGAAACCAGAAACCCCTATCCACAACCAGGTCACATATATCATAAAAAGGTATTACCATACTCCACCTGCTCAAGCTTACACCATGAGTGAAAAGTCACCTCTGGTGAGGCTGTATCACTGGGAAAGCAGTCTTGTCAAAGGATTTCTCACTCCAAAGAAGTCTGTATTTCCCTGCTACTGGAAGTAGCACAGCCTAAGGCTGCAGGAGCCTTTAAAAAGGACCAGGACTCTCATAAAAACTGGTACTGCAGTAATTACAAATAAATATATCAATCATGGCACAGGCAAAAATGCCCTATTATTGGCCATCTCAGATGAAAGGAAAACTTAAGAGCACGAGAAAAATTCAAATTTGCTAAAGCCTTAAAAATACCGCAATGTATGATCAATGGAACACTTGCATCACATGCAATGCTGCACAGATACTGGGGGTGAAATAAGATGAGGAAAGAAATCTGAGTTTGGAATATATCAAAAACAAGTGCAATTTTCCTTTAGATACTGAACCAGGTTAAGTTCCTTGTTAAACACTTTTATTAAGGGTACAACTATAGCAAAATCCAAACTAAAACCAAATGGGTTAACATGTAGATATGTTTCTTAAACATTAACCACTGGGCAAAATTTTGGTAAGTAAAGCAAGTTTTATCATACAATCCCATTACTTGATAAAAGTTCCAACAAAAAAATTTTGTCCATAAGACATAATAAAAATGAACTTAAGCATGTTGAATGACAACCACAAATATGGCAAGAAAGAAAAACAATGACAAAATCTACAAATAAAATGGGTGGTTCTGCAAGATGAGAGAATTACTAGGTATAGCATTCAACTGGATGCAGAGAAGCAATACACAGGTGTTTATATGTTAAGATCATTGTTTAAAAAATAAGAGCCATAGAGATAGATACCTTGACAGTACAAATAACTTGCATAGTATAACTGGAATCAGAAGGATAGATGGAATAATGAAGAAAGAGAGTGATGAGGTGCCGAGATATCAAAAAGGCACATGGATGGCAGACATTTATGATGGGGTGGTGATGTAAAATATTGAGCAGATGATAGGCTGGTTGAATAATATAAAGTAAAATAATATATTCAGCTATCACAGTCTCGTATATCAGTTGAGCCTAGAATCGCTATCTAGCAATTCGCCAAACTTTATCTAAAGGTTACCAGGATGTATTTCAGACTTAATAAATTTTCAATAATATCTTCAGCTCATAGCAATTAATCTATATTGATTCAACAAACCTTTTCTGTCTTGAAGTATCTTAACTTTAATCATAAAGAATTAACCGTTTCATAAACCTTCCAGGGAAAATGTCCATTTCATTGACCCTTTGGTGCTAGATTTACTCTTCCATTTAAGCAAACTAAATGGTAAGCTAACTAACTTAACATGAGCTAAACAGAGACAGGCTTGAGGGGCTCTGTGCATGAATTAAGTTAATTTTCTGAGATGATTTTGTTGTACATTAACTGATTTTTCATCTAATTTCCTGAGAAGGCTTTTGTTGAACATTAACTGAATTTTCATCATCGTATCTGTAAATCTTATATGTACATTGTAATACAAAACAGCTAGAGAATGGGTGTATGTGACTAAGGTCTTTCTTCACTTATTCCTAGCCCGACCTGTTTACACAGGAAACAGCGTATATGAAAAAATTTATGCTTGTGCTTGGTTTGAAAAAAGTGGGTGACAAGAGAAGAATAGGGATTTCTATGTATCATTTTTGGTTCAGGAGAATGCATACGATAAGGTTGACAGGCAAGCTCTGTGAAAGGTTTTACAAATACATATACAGCGTCGGAGGAAAGCACTTAGAAGCAGTGTTTCATCAAAAGACTAAGCAGAGAGATGGGTGAGATGTTTCAAATGAAGATGGATCTGCAGGGGTGTGTGATGTCATCATGGCTGTTTCATATGTGAGAGAGAGAGAGAGAGAGAGAGAGAGAGAGAGAGAGGAGAGAGGGGGGGGGGGGGGGGGGGGGGGGGGGGGGGGGGGGGGGGGGGGGGGGGGGGGGGGGGGGGGGGGGGGGGGGGGGGGGGGGGGGGGGGGGGGGGGGGGGGGGGGGGGGGGGGGGGGGGGGGGGGGGGGGGGGGGGGGGGGGGGGGGTAAAAGTTGTGTCTGAGTTGGATGAGTGTGTGACAAGAAAAAAGTAAGAGTAGGTGTGTATAAAAGCATGTTCAGCATATCTGAGACAGGTTAGTTTGAATTTGAACTTAGAAAACTTGAGGGAAGCAAAGCATTCTAGATTCCAAAGAGTGGACATGGCTGTAAATAGACCTATGGAAGCTGAGGTGAGTTATGGGGTGGGTGGGGGTGGTGGTTATGGAAGCACTGAGGAGTGTGTGGAGGGAGAGGTCACTGTTTGGAATGGTGAAGGTGTGTATATCTCAGCAGTAAGCATGCCAGCCAAAATTAAATAAACTGACCTTCAGACCATCCAAAACTAAAATGGAGAGTTCAAAAAGATACTAACGAAAACTGAGGAAATAAGGAGGAATATCAAAGACCAGAATAAAACGATATTTTGGTTACGATATTTCAATGCTAATCTTGCACACTGAGAAACAGATAGATGGGAAAATGGATGTCATTATATTAAGGAGGTAAGTCAGATGTTGTTTGCTGATCACACAGTGTTAGTGGCAGGTAAGTTAGAAACTGTCAAAGTTGATGTCTGAGTTTGGATGAAAGTGTGACAAGAAAAAAGTGAGAGTACGTGTGTATAAAAGCACGCTACTAATGACAAGACACTAATGAAAACTGAGGGAATACAGAGGAATATCAAAGACCAGAATGAAACGATATTCTGGTTACAATATTTCAATGCTAATCTTGCACACTGTGAAACACATGGATGGGAAAATGGACATCATTACAGATTCAAACAAGAAAACAATGCTATATAGCTTATGCAAATTCTTAGAAAACCATCTAAAAAATAACAAAAAGTCAAACCAATTTTTTATGAAAATTACAGCTCTAAATCACAAAAATCAATATTTTGACCATATAAAACTGAAGTGATTACTAATTAATATCGCTAAAATGTGTAAAGCAGACAGGATAAAATAAAAAGATTTCCATATGTAAGTGAACCTCAAATACTACATGCAAAAATTAAAGTGAAATAAAGTTAATGATCTAATAGATAATACACTTGAGATAGGGAGTCTGAATGTAAGTAATGCGAAAACAAACACAGCTGTCTTCTAATAGCATTTGAATCAAACTATCATAAAATTTGTGCCAAGTATAATAAAATATACTATAAACCCTTCATAATATAAAAGTTAAAGGATGAATTGATGAAGAGAATTAATGTAAAAAGATCTGAAGCAAGCAAACATAAAATGGAAGTTAAAAAAAAGAATAAGAAATGCAGACAATGATAAAATAGAGCCTAAGAGAAGAGAACTGAGACTAAAGAAATAATCTAATGCAAGGATCAAAATCCAAAAGTCATATTTGCTTACATGAACAGAGAATAGACTAAAAAGTTGGAGACTGGATATTTCAAGGTGGGTGACAGTTATATAACTGACCTCAAAAGAAACTGTTGGATACTAATCAACCAGTATACATAAGAGTTTAGTAGAAGAAAGCATGATGTACAGTAGGGTCATGATATAGGGCGATTCGCAATAACAATTTCAATGTTCACTAGCATCTAAATTACTCCCATTATTTTCATTTTTAACATCTGGTGAATAACTAGTGTAGTCTTCCATGGTATTCTACCCCCACAGCCTAGGATAAAGCCCAGCTGTAACAGTACAGTACATGCCCAGTTGACAGCAACTATAAGGTGCCAATGCTGCACGTGACAATGATATTTCTCTGCTAGCATTCACAGAGTAAGAACACATCATATGCTAACTGTATATTTCTACACTTCTGCCTAATTGAGCCAGTTATCATTGTGCCTATGCATACAACAGGTACTACCACTAAAAGTGAGCTTGTTCAAAATACTAAATAGACTTGAGCATGGGTCTAGCTCTCCCACTGTTGCTCACTGTTATGGCATTATAGTAGTATTCACACCATAATGAGGAAAAGCAAATTTATCATAAAGTCTTTTCTCAGCCATCTACTTTTAAAATGGCGATGCATTTCAGAATGATTATATATGTGAAGAGAGAGGATGCTCTTAAAAGAAAAAAATCTCCATCCTTAAATTATGAATTTCAAGATTAATGAAAAGTGTTTATTTCTTATAATATCTTAGATTAAGTTAACTGAGCACAGAAAACAAATATAAAAGTATGGCTCATACCCAACAGTGTAATTACAAGAATGGGGATTACACATTCATCCAGTATATTGCGCCACATAGCCATGCTAGAAAGTGGTCAAAGATCTTCCACAGCCCATATCAATGTGGTAAAAGAACCAAATTACTGGGAATGGCTAAAAATCTTTGATGCTATACTCCTTAGAACACAGACAGGAGAAATATTTCACTATCTACATCTAGAAAATATAACTGAAATGACTGGCATGGAAGACTTTGAACATTATCAATGAAATACAAATGCATGATATGCACTAAAAGACAGAGCACCTTAAACACTCAGGGCCTAAAACTTTTCAACACCTTGCCAGCTACCATTAGAAACAGCATGGGGTGCAAAGTAGACAAATTTAAGAAAACAATGGACCTACAAAGTGCACCAGACCAGCAAGGCCATGGGGGCTATGTGGGCCTGCAAGCTGCAAGTTCCAACAACTTAGTTAACCAACAACCCAATCTGACAGTCTGATCCCAGCCCAGGCTGTAGGGGTGAAGACCCTGACGACATCACCAGGTATTCACCAGACATCACTAGATATATGCTTGCCACAAAGTAAACATAACTTTTTCATTTTTTGTTATAGTTCATCTAAAACCACCTCGTTCTTGGAATTCATTTTAATCCCTTCAAAAAGTATGCATAAGACATGGATAACATCTGAGGAGGATCATAAGGGTGCATCGGCCTAACATCCAGCCAGGCAAGCGATTTCTTATGTCTTCTCTGTTTGCTTATCCTAACTTATGTTACTTCCCAGCTTCATCAACATATTATTTCACTTTCTGAGAAGAAAAATTAAAAAAAATTATATTGTAACTGAATATCATCAAATCATTAAGCAATCCCACACAGCAAAAAGTAAAATAAAAGAACATTGTTTTATATTTTAAAATCCATGCTTATCTCCCTCATTATGTTCTCCCTATTACCCAATCTCTCCTAACTCAAAAACAGAGATGGAAATAAATGCCAACAGCACCACTTTCTGCCAACAAAGATGCACAATACAATGCAAAAATGTATATCACCATCACCAAACTCACCACCAACCACCTCAAACAGGTACCTCTATCTTTTTTTTTCTTCCATATTTGCCATTTCCCGCATTAGCCTAAAGAAAAGATGACTGAGCCTTAGAGGGAAAATCCTCACTGGGCCTCCCTTTCTCTTCCTTCTTTTGGAAAAGAAAAACATGAGGGGAGGATTTCCATTCCCCACTTCTGCTCCTCTTAGTTGCCTTCTACAGCATACAGGGAATATGTGGGAAGTACTCTGTCTCCCCTATCCCAAGGATAAGCTACCTTTATCTATCTATCTATCTCTGACACCCATTCCCCTCAGGAATAATATGCTACCTCTATCTATCTATAAATTTATATCTCTGACACCTATTCCCTTCAGGAATTCCTTTAAGGGGGTGGCCACTGCAAAACAGTCTCCATAACTGGTGAACTCCATTGCCACTTCCTAGCCTTTATACCCCATCCTTAACAGCCAACTGGCAGAGGGCAACTTCAGCACAGTGTTTTCAGAAGCTTCTACCTAAAGTTCCTACCAATTAATTCTAGCTAATTCTCCAGTCTAATGTTCCAACCTACTAATTCTATCTACTGCTCATACTCAAATCTAAGAATTATGAACAATGATTTGAGTGAGTAAAGTGATGTCAAGTGTTATGTGTGACAAGGAGAGAATAAGTTTAAGGACAAAAAAACAGCAATCAACATGTGGGTGAGGCTGAAAGAAAAGACAGCTAATTGAGTCAAAGGAGTGCAACTTGACTAACCCTGAAGTGTTCATTTACTACAGAACTATCACTACCTCTCCTAATACCCAGGCAGGTAGTACTAGTAATATACCCCCCCTGGTCAGTGGCTGCCTACCAACGACTACTTACTAAGCAACTGAATAAAAGTACTGGCCTAATACACATAAAAAACAAAGCATGGCACTGATATCTTTCAGTAAGTTCTTGACTAATTGATACACTAAAAATAAATTGTTCAGAGTACAATATCAAGAAAAACACTATAACAAAAACATGGACAGTGTGGCAGAGTACAGTTCAGAATGTTTCCAATTCAGGGAAGATAATGGTCGGTCATCTTATGGTTAAAAATGTACATCTTACTCAGTGAATATGGTACACTTTACTTTTTCTAATGCATGAACTAATGGTTATCTACATCCAAAAAAAAATATATAGGAAAGACTTACCTAACACCTAAAGTTACATTACTTGTTTTCATAACTTTCATCTTTCACATAGAGAATGATATGGTATACTGTATTGTATTTTATATATATTCTTATACACGGTTCTTTTCATAGATTCATGACTACTTCATACACTAACAATGATTTACATAGAGTACAATATTAAGAAATATGCTGTTAACAGATATATGGACAATGTAAGTAAACAGTTTAGAACATTTCAATTCAAAGAGGGTAGAGTGAAGTGATTGTCTACAGTTCAAAATGTACATCTTACCAAGCAAATGATATGGACAGTTGTATTCTTTACATATTTTCATATATATTTCTCTTTAGTGGGTACACTACCAATTCATGCACTCAAAAGTTGAGAAAAATAGTGCAGAACAATGACTGTAATCCAGGTAAGTGAGGTAAGAGACTGTATTTCAATTAAAAACTTTCATTACCTTTTGTGATTGATACAGTAAATTGTATTTTATTTACTCTCTCCATGTATTTCAAGCATTCAAAAAGAAAACGACAAAACCTTACCTAGCCTATCCCAATAACCCACACAAAACATTTTTAGTGTTTTGTATATTACTTTCATTGCTTTGATAAGATTCTGAATGTTATTTGGTATATCATTCCCAAATGAGAGCTGGGGAAGAATAAAGATATGTTTTGGAAGGAGATAAATAACATGCATTAGGCTAGAGAACAAATGGGAACATCGGTGAAGGGGGAGAGGGGGGAAATAATAACAGGTAGTGATCAAGTGAGAAGATGAAGTGAGTATTTTGAAGGTTTGTTGAATGTTAGATGACAGAGACAGGTAGTGATCAAGTGAGAAGATGAAGTGAGTATTTTGAAGGTTTGTTGATTGCAGATGCAGGGTGTTTTGGTTGAGGTGGTGTGTGAAGTGAAAGGGGTCAGGGAAAATGGTTTGGTTAAGAGAAAAGAGTTAGTGGAAGCTTTGTGGAAGACGAAATCCAGTGATGAGGTGGGCTTGGACAGTACTGCAGTAGAATTAATCAAGAAAGGGGGTGACTGTAATGTTGATTGGTTGGTAAGGATATTCACTCTATGTATGAATCATGGTGAAGTGCCTGAGGATTGGCAGAATGCATGCATAGTGCCACTGTACAAAGGCAAAGGGGATAAAGGTGAGTCTTCAAACTACAGAGGCATATGTTTGTTAAGTATTCCTGGGAAATTATATTGGAGGGTAATGATTGAGAGGGTGAAAGCATGTACAGAGCCTCAGATTGGAGAAGAGTAGTGTGGTTTCACAAGTGGTAGAGGATGTGTGGATCAGGTGTTTGCTTTGTGGAAAGTGTGTGAGAAATACTTAGAAAACCAGATGTAACATTTGTGGATCTGGAGAAGGCATATGATAGGGTTGATAAAGATGCTTTGTGGAAGGTCTTAACAGTATATGGTAAGGGAGGTAAGCTGCTAGAAGCAGTGAAAAGTTTTTACCAAAGATGTAAGGCATGTGTACTAGCAGGAAGAGAGGAGAGTGATTGGTTCCCAGTGAAGGTTGGTCTGCGGCAGGGGTGAGTGATGTCTCCATAGTTGTTTAATTTGTTTATGGATGAGGTAACTTCCTCTTGCAAGAGTTTTGGAGAAAGGAGCAAGTATATATGCAGTCTGTTGGGGATGAGAGTGCCTCGGAAGTGAGTCAGTTGCTATTTGCCAATGATACACCTCTGGTGGCTGATTCGACTTAGAAACTGCAGAAGTTGGTGACTGAGTATGGAAAAGTGTGTGAAAGAAGAAAGTTGAGAGTAAATGTGAATAAGAGCAAGGAGAAAAATTGGATGAAGTGAAATGTTTTAGATATCTGGAAGTGGACTTAGCAGCAAATGGAACCATGGAAGCAGAAGTGAGTCACAAGGTGGGGGAGGGGACAAAGGTTTTGGGAGCAATGAAGAATGTGTGGAAGGAGAGGTTATCTCAGAGAGCAAAAATGGGTTTGTTTGAAGTTGAAGGAATAGTAGTTCCAACAATATCATATGGTTACAAGGCATGGGCTATAGATAGGATTGTTCAAAGGAGGGTGGATGTGTTGGAAATGAAATGTTTGAGGACAGTATGTGGTGTAAGGTGTTACGTAATGAAAGCTTAAGAAAGATGTGTGGAAATAAAAAGATTGTGGTTGAAAGAGCAGAAGAGGGGTGTGCTGAAGTTGTTTGGACATACGGAGAAAATGAGCAAGGAGAGATTGACAAAGAGGATATGTATGTCAGAGGTGGAAGGAACAAGGAGAAGCAGGAGACCAAATTGGAGATGGAAGGGTAGGGTGAAAAAGATTTTGAGCGGTCGGGGTCTGAACATACAGGAGGGTGAGAGGTGTGCAAGGAATAGAGTGAATTGGAACGATGTGTTACACCTAGGTCAATGTGCTATCAATGGTGCACATGATCTAGAATATGCATAAAACCACTAGAAAATGAAATTTGACTAGTTCCCTAATGCACTTTCATGTACTGATCACACTGTCAGGGGAGATACGAGAATGAGATAGAAGATGTAGAACTTTAGGTTGATATGCAAAGAAGAAACATAGCTAAGACACCACTGGTAAACAAGCGTTACCAGATGGTGGTGTTTGGGTTAGTATTGTTCATGTCTAGCATCATGCTTGTCATAAAAATCTTTATTACATGTACAAGAAAGGGAACAGTTAAAAAAAAAAAGTTAAAATGTCTTGCCTACGACAAAGCTATCCAGTTTGTATTGACCTTCACTAATATAAAAGTTTCAGTTCTCTGTATATCTAATGATAGATGATTCAATAATATTTCACATGGTAAAGGAGTTACAGTTGATAACTGAATTGGTGTTACTCCAGTCACCGCAATGATCATAACTTTTAATATGACTGAATAAAGCATTTGATTCTGTTCTTTTCTTATACTGTATTTACGTTGCTTAAGTTTAACATAAAGACCCTTACCAGTCTGCCCAACATAAAATATTTTAAAATTTTTATAAGGTATTCTGTAAACACAGCCCCTAAAATTTTCTGGCGAGTTTTTGATTAAGACATTCTTTATATCACTGTTCCAGTTGATGACCTCTTAATATATTTAGTTGGTTATATTTATTTCATTTATTTTGGTTTGCCGCTGTCTCCCGCGTTTGCGAGGTAGCGCAAGGAAACAGACGAAATGAAATGGCCCAACCCACCCCCATACACATGTATATACACACACGTCCACACACGCAAATATACATACCTATACATCTCAATGTACACATATATATACACACACAGACACATACATATATATCCATGCACACAATTCACACTGTCTGCCTTTATTCATTCCCATTCGCCACCTCGCCACACATGGAATACCATCCCCCTCCCCCCTCATGTGTGCGGGGTAGCGCTAGGAAAAGACAACAAAGGCCTCATTCGTTCACATTCAGTCTATAGCTGTCATGCAGTAATGCCCAAAACCACAGCTCCCTTTCCACATCCAGGCCCCACACAGCTTTCCATGGTTTACCCCAGATGCTTCACATGCCCTGATCCAATCCACTGACAGCATGTCAACCCCAGTATACCACATCGATCCAATTCACTCTATTCCTTGCCCGCCTTTCACCCTCCTGCATGTTCAGGCCCCGATCACTCAAAATCTTTTTCACTCCATCTTTCCACCTCCAACTTGGTCTCCCACTTCTCCTTGTTCCCTCCACCTCCGACACATATATCTTCTTGGTCAATCTTTCCTCACTCATTCTCTCCATGTGCCTAAACCATTTCAAAACACTTCTGCTCTCTCAACCACGCTCTTCTTATTTCCACACATCTCTCTTACCCTTACATTACTTACTCGATCAAACCACCTCACACCACACATTGTCCCCAAACATCTCATTTCCAGCACATCCACTCTCCTCCGCACAACTCTATCCATAGCCCACGCCTCGCAACCATACAACATTGTTGGAACCACTATTCCTTCAAACATACCCATTTTTGCTTTCCGAGATAATGTTCTCGACTTCCACACATTCTTCAAGGCTCCCAGGATATTCGCCCCCCTCCCCCACCCTATGATTCACTTCTGCTTCCATGGTTCCATCCACTGCCAGATCCACTCCCAGATATCTAAAACACTTTACTTCCTCCAGTTTTTCTCCATTCAAACTTACTTCCCAATTGACTTGACCCTCAACCCTACTATACCTAATAACCTTGCTCTTATTCACATTTACACTTAACTTTCTTCTTTCACACACTTTACCAAACTCAGTCACCAGCTTCTGCAGTTTCTCACATGAATCAGCCACCAGCGCTGTATCATCAGCGAACAACAACTGACTCACTTCCCAAGCTCTCTCATCCACAACAGACTTCATTCTTGCCCCTCTTTCCAAAACTCTTGCATTCACCCCCCTAACAACCCCATCCATAAACAAATTAAACAACCATGGAGACATCACACATATTTAGTTGGTGTCTTGGATAATCTTGATTAACCTGTTTCAAATTCTATGTTTACTGTATAGAATAAAATTCTGTATAAAAGATGATGTATTTCAATTTAATGGAGAATATCATGCTAAGAAATTTGGTTTGGTGACAGGTTATCCTCTACAAACAGTGTTAATCAATCTTTCCAAGGAATTCTTTGAAACAAAATTACTAAGGTATATCTTACCCTTTAATGCAATTTGTTTTAGGTATGTAGATGATGTTCTTTGTGTTTGGCCAACAAACGAAAAGTTACAAACATTTCTCCCTTTACCTAACATTTTAGTGCCTTCTATCAACTTTACAGTGGAAGTGGAAAATAATTGTGTGTTACCATTTCTAGACTGCATAATTCACAGGGATAGAACCATGTTTAAGTTTAGCATATACAGATAACCCACCAATGTCTGTTCATTTTGTTTTTCATACTATTCGCCATCTCCCATGTTGGCGAGGTAGCGTTAAGAACAGAGGAGTGAGCCTTTGAGGGAAACACTTACTTAGCCCCCTTCTCTGTTCCTCCTTGTGGAAAATTAAAAACAAGATGGGAGAATTTCCAGCCAATGTTTGTTCATATATTCATTATTACTCAGCTCAATGTGACACGGTTAAATTATCATTATTCCAGTTGATGTTCCTTGGGGAATTACATATATGTAGTCTGGAATTTATTGAAGAGTTTGAGAATATACACCTTATTGGATCTAAGTTAAAGTATCCCAAATGTTTCATTGATAAAACCCTTAAGGTGGCATAGCAATAATTCTATAGAGTTAAACCCAAACCTCCCCCTGATACCAGGAATCCTTTAGTTCTCCCTTTTCATGATAATTCTAAATCACTTCCCAGGTTGCTTAAATCTTTCAATATAAATGTAGTCTTCAGGTGAGAAACTGCAGAAACTGGTGACTGAGTTTAGTAAAGTGTGTGAAAGAAGAAAGCTGAGAGTAAATGTGAATAAGAGCAAGGTTATTGGGTTCAGTAGGGTTGAAGGACCCTATAATGAATATTTAAATCAAAAACTCACATTGTAAAAAGTTTAAGATGTTTTATGTTGGGCAGACTGGTGATGATCTTTAATGTTAAACTTAAGCTACATAAAAAGAGTATAAAAACAGGATAAGAATCAAATGCTTTGTTTAATAATGTTAAAAATTATCAACACTGGAGTAAACCCAATTCAGTTATCAACAGTAACTCCTTAACCACAAGAAATATCACTGAATCTTCTACAATAAAATACTCAAAGAAATGCAACATTAATATCAGTGAAGGTCTATACAAACTGAAAAGCTTTGTCGTATGCAAAACCTGTAAACAGATCCTTTACTTGTCTACATAATAAAAACTTTATGACGGGTATGATGCTAGACACAAACAATACCATCCTGTAACGCTTATTTACCAAAAGCATCTTAGCTATGTCTCTTCCTTGTATATCAACTGACTACTCTACATCTTCTAACTCACTCTCGTATCTCCCCTGACAGTGTGATCATTACACGAAAGTGCACTTGGGAACATCATGCTTCATTTTACTAGCGGTTTCATGCACACTGGAGGGTATTAAATGATGTTACATCGAAATGGTTTGGACATATGTAGAGAATGAGAGAGGAAAGGCTGACAAAGAGGATATATATGTTAGAGGTGGAGGGAACAAGGAGAAGAGGGAGACCAATATGGAAGTGGAAGGATGGAGTGAAAAATATCTTGAGCAACTGGGGCCTGATCATATTCCTGGCACTACTTTGCTGAAGCAGAGGGCAGTGATGCTGTTTCCTGTGGGGCAGGGTGGCGACAGGAATGGAAGAAGGCAAGCAAGTATGTTGTTCGCTGATGATACAGTACTACTGGCTGATTCAGGTGAGAAACTGCAGAAGCTGGTGACCGAGTTTAGTAAAGTGTGTGAAAGAAGAAAGTTAAGAGTATATGTGAATAAGAACAAAGTTATTAGGTTCAGTAGGGTTGAGGGAACAGTTAATTGGGATGTAAATTTGAATGGAGAAAAACTGGAGGAAGTGAAGTGTTTTAGATATCTGGGAGTGGATTTAGCAGCGGATGGAGGGGGATGGTGGGGAAGGGGGAGAAGGTTCTGGGAGAGTTGAAGAATGTGTGGAAGGCAAGAACATTATCTCGGAGAGCAAAAATAGGTAAGTTTGAGGGAATAGTGGTTCCAACAATGTTATATGGTTGTAAGGCATGGGCTATAGATAGGTTAGTGTGGAGGAGGGTGGATGTGTTGGAAATGAGATGTTTGAGGACAATATGTGGCGTGAGGTGGTTTGATCGAGTAAATAATGAAAGGATAAGAGAGATTTGTGGTAATAAAAAGAATGTGGTTGAGAGAGCAGAAGAGGGTGTACTGAAATGGTTTGGTCACATGGAGAGAATGAATGAAGAAAGATTGACAAAGAGGATATATGTGTCAGAGGTGGAGGGAATGAGGTGAAGTGGGAGACCAAATTGGAGGTGGAAGGATGGAGTCAAAAAGATTTTGAGCAATCAGGGCCTGAACATACAGGAGGGTGAAAGGCATGCAAAGAATAGAGTGAATTGGAACGATGTGGTAGACTGGGGTCGATGTGTTGTCAATGGATTGAACCAGGGCATGTGAAGTGTCTGGGGTAAACCATGAAAAGTTTTATGGGGCATGGATGTGGAAAGGGAGTAGTGGTTTTGGTGCATTACACATGACACCTGGAGACTGAGTGTGAACGAATGTTGCCTTTGTTGTCTTTTCCTAATGCAACCTCACGTGCGCGTGCTGGGGGAGGGAGTGTAATTTCATGTGTGGCAGGGTGGCGATAGGTATGAATAAAGGCAGCTAGTATACATTAGGTACATGTGTATATATGTATATGTGGACTCATAGGAATGTATATGTATATGTAGGAGCGTGAGGGGCGTGCGGGGAATAGAGTGAGTTGGAGCAATGTGGTGTACAGGGGTCGACGTGCTGTCAATGGATTGAACCAGGGCATGTGAAACGTCTGGGGTAAACATGGAAAGTTTTGTGGGGCCTGGATGTGGAAAGGGAGCCCTTGGTTTCGGTGTATTATACATGACAGCTAGAGACTGAGTGTGAACGAATGTGGCCATTATTGTCTTTTCCTAGCGCTACCTCGTGCTCATGTGGAGGAAGGGGGTGGTCATTTCACATGTGGAGGGTGGTGGCGATGGAAATGAATGAAGGCAGCAAGTATGAATTATGTACATGTGTAAATATGTATAGGTCTATGTATGTATATATATGTGTACACTGAAATGTATAGGTATGTATATGTGCATGTGTGGACAAGTATGTATATGCATGTGTATGTGGGTGGGTTGGGCCATTCTTTCGTCTGTTTCCTTGCACTACCTCGCTAAGGCAGGAGACAGAGACAAAGTATAATTAAAAAAAAATAATATATATCTATGTATTCATTAAAATGTATAGGTATGTATATGTGTGTGTGTGGACATGTATGTGTATACATGTGTAAGTGGGTGGGTTGGGCCATTCTTTTGTCTGTTTCCTTGTGCTACCTCACTGACGCGCGAGACAGCGACAAAGTATAATATATAAAATATAAATAATATCTATTAATATCATCATTATCCTACACGTGTAGGAAGAGAGGAAAGTGATTGGTTCTCAGTGAATGTAGGTTTGCGGCAGGGGTGTGTGATGTCTCCATGGTTGTTTAATTTGTTTATGGATGGGGTTGTTAGGGAGGTGAATGCAAGAGTTTTGGAAAGAGGGGCAAGTATGAAGTCTGTTGGGGATGAGAGAGCTTGGGAAGTGAGTCAGTTGTTGTTCGCTGATGATACAGTGCTGGTGGCTGATTCATGTGAGAAACTGCAGAAGCTGGTGACTGAGTTTGGTAAAGTGTGTGAAAGAAGAAAGTTAAGAGTAAATGTGAATAAGAGCAAGGTTATTAGGTACAGTAGGGTTGAGGGTCAAGTCAATTGGGAGGTGAGTTTGAATGGAGAAAAACTGGAG
The DNA here is from genome assembly GCF_036320965.1 of Panulirus ornatus. Classification (NCBI taxonomy): domain Eukaryota; kingdom Metazoa; phylum Arthropoda; class Malacostraca; order Decapoda; family Palinuridae; genus Panulirus; species Panulirus ornatus. The sequence continues at coordinate 29,423,539 of NC_092231.1, read as the reverse complement.
GAAGTGAAGTGTTTTAGATATCTGGGAGTGGATCTGGCAGCGGATGGAACCATGGAAGCGGAAGTGGATCATAGGGTGGGGGAGGGGGTGAAAATTCTGGGAGCCTTGAAGAATGTGTGGAAGTCGAGAACATTATCTCGGAGAGCAAAAATGGGTATGTTTGAAGGAATAGTGGTTCCAACAATGTTGTATGGTTGCGAGGCGTGGGCTATGGATAGAGTTGTGCGCAGGAGGATGGATGTGCTGGAAATGAGATGTTTGAGGACAATGTGTGGTGTGAGGTGGTTTGATCGAGTAAGTAACGTAAGGGTAAGAGAGATGTGTGGAAATAAAAAGAGCGTGGTTGAGAGAGCAGAAGAGGGTGTTTTGAAATGGTTTGGGCACATGGAGAGAATGAGTGAGGAAAGATTGACCAAGAGGATATATGTGTCGGAGGTGGAGGGAACGAGGAGAAGAGGGAGACCAAATTGGAGGTGGAAAGATGGAGTGAAAAAGATTTTGTGTGATCGGGGCCTGAACATGCAGGAGGGTGAAAGGAGGGCAAGGAATAGAGTGAATTGGAGCGATGTGGTATACCGGGGTTGACGTGCTGTCAGTGGATTGAATCGGGGCATGTGAAGCTTCTGGGGTAAACCATGGAAAGCTGTGTAGGTATGTATATTTGCGTGTGTGGACGTATGTATATACATGTGTATGGGGGTGGGTTGGGCCATTTCTTTCGTCTGTTTCCTTGCGCTACCTCGCAAACGCGGGAGACAGCGAAAAAAAAAAAAAAAAAAAAAAAATTATCATTATACTTAGTTGCTGTCTCCTGCATTAGCAAGGTAGCACAAGGAAACAGACAAAAGAATGGTATACATTTGTTGAGTATTCATGGGAAATTATTTGGGAGGGAACTGATAGAGAGGGTAAAGGCATGTACAGAGCATCAGAATGGGGAAGAGCAGTGTGGTTTCAGAATCACCAGAGGATGTGTGGATCAGGTGTTTGCTTTGAAGAACATATGTGAGAAATACTCAGAAAAACTGATGGATCTGTATGTGGCATATGATAGGGATGATAAAGATGCTTTGTGGAAGGTATTAAGAGCATATGGTGTGGGAGGAAAGTTGCTAGAAGCAGTGAAAAGTTTTTACGAAGGATGTAAAAATTGGTTGGTTCCCAGTGAACGTCAGTTTGCAGCAAGGGTGCATGATGTCTCCATGGTTGCTTAATTAGTTTATGGATGGAGTGGTCACAGAGGTAAATCCAAGAGTTTTGGAGAGAGGGGAAAGTATGCAGTCTGTTGTGGATGAGGGAGCTTGGGAAGTGAGTCAGTTGTTGTTTGCTGATGAGACAGCACTGGTGGCTGATTCAGGTGAGAAACTGCAGACATTGGTGGCTGAGTTTTGTTGCGTGTGAAAGAAGAAAGTTGAGAGTAAATGTGAATAAGACCAAGGTTATTAGGTTCAATAGGGATGAAGGACCAGTTAATTGGGAGGTAAGTTTGAATGGAGAAAAACTGGAGGAAGTGTTTTAGATATCTGGGAGTGCATTTAGCAGCGGATGGAACCATGGAAGCAGAAGTGAGTCACAGGGTGGGGGAGGGGGCGAAGGTTCGGGGAGCCTTGAAGAATATGTGGAAGGCGAGAACGTTTCATCTGGGAGAGAAAAAATGGGTATTTTTTTTTTTTCTTTTTGTCGCTGTCTCCCGCGTTTGCGAGGTAACGCAAGGAAACAGACGAAAGAAATGGCCCAACCCCCCCCATACACATGTATATACATACGTCCACACACGCAAATATACATACCTACACAGCTTTCCATGGTTTACCCCAGACGCTTCCCATGCCTTGATTCAATCCACTGACAGCATGTCAACCCCGGTATACCACATCGCTCCAATTCACTCTATTCCTTGCCCTCCTTTCACCCTCCTGCATGCTCAGGCCCCGATCACACAAAATCTTTTTCACTCCATCTTTCCACCTCCAATTTGGTCTCCCTCTTCTCCTCGTTCCCTCCACCTCCGACACATATATCCTCTTGGTCAATCTTTCCTCACTCATTCTCTCCATGTGCCCAAACCACTTCAAAACACCCTCTTCTGCTCTCTCAACCACGCTCTTTTTATTTCCACACAGCTCTCTTACCCTTACGTTACTCACTCGATCAAACCACCTCACACCACACATTGTCCTCAAACATCTCATTTCCAGCACATCCATCCTCCTGCGCACAACTCTATCCATAGCCCACGCCTCGCAACCATACAACATTGTTGGAACCACTATTCCTTCAAACATACCCATTTTTGCTTTCCGAGATAATGTTCTCGACTTCCACACATTCTTCAAGGCCCCCAGAATTTTCGCCCCCTCCCCCACCCTATGATCCACTTCCGCTTCCATGGTTCCATCTGCTGCCAGATCCACTCCCAGATATCTAAAACACTTCACTTCCTCCAGTTTTTCTCCATTCAAACTCACCTCCCAATTGACTAGACCCTCAACCCTACTGTACCTAATAACCTTGCTCTTATTCACATTTACTCTTAACTTTCTTCTTTCACACACTTTACCAAACTCAGTCACCAGCTTCTGCAGTTTCTCACATGAATCAGCCACCAGCGCTGTATCATCAGCGAACAACAACTGACTCACTTCCCAAGCTCTCTCATCCCCAACAGACTTCATACTTGCCCCTCTTTCCAAAACTCTTGCATTCACCTCCCTAACAACCCCATCCATAAACAAATTAAACAACCATGGAGACATCACACACCCCTGCCACAAACCTACATTCACTGAGAACCAATCACTTTCCTCTCTTCCTACACGTACACATGCCTTACATCCTCGATAAAAACTTTTCACTGCTTCTAACAACTTTCCTCCCACACCATATATTCTTAATACCTTCCACAGAGCATCTCTATCAACTCTATCAATGGGTATGTTTGAAGGAATAGTGGCTCCAACAATGTTATGTGGTTGCAAGGCATGGGCTATAGATAAGGTTGTGCGGAGGAGGGTGGATGTGTTGAAAATAATATGTTTGAGTACAATATGTGGTGTGAGGTGGTTTGATCAAGTAAGTAATGAAAGGGTAAGAAAGATTTATTATTTTATCATTTTCATCATACTTTGTCGCTGTCTCCCGCGTTAGTGAGGTAGCATAAGATAACAGATGAAAGAATGGCCCAACCCACCCACATACACATGTATTTACATACACGTCCACACACACACATGTACATCTCAACGTATACATATATGTACACACACAGACATATATACCCATGTACATAATTCATACTGTCTGCCTTTATTCATTCCCGTCACCACCCCGCCACACATGAAATGACAACCCCCTCCTCCCGCATGTGCGCGAGGTAGCGCTAGGAAGAGACACAAGGGCCACATTTGTTCACACTCAGTAATCTGTCATGTATAATGCATCGAAACCACAGCTCCCTTTCCACATCAAAGCCCTACAAAACATTCCATGTTTTACCCCAGATGCTTCAAATGCCCTGGTTCAATCCAATGACAGCACGTCGACCCCGGTATACCACATCGTTCCAATTCACTTTATTCCTTGCACGCCTTTCACAATCCTGCGTGTTCAGGCCCCAATCACTCAAAATCTTTTTCATTCCATCTTTCCACCTTCAATTTGGTCTCCCATTTCTCCTCGTTCCCTCCACCTCTGATACATATATCCTCTTTGTCAATCTGTCCTCACTCATTCTCTCCATGTGACCAAACCATTTCAAAACACCCTCTTCTGCTCTCTCAACCACACTCTTTTTACCACCACACATCTCTTTTGCCCTTTCATTACTTACTCGATCAAACCACCTCACACCAAATATTGTCCTCTAACATCTCATTTCCAGCACATCCACCCTCCTTTGTACAACTCTATCTACAGCCCACGCCTCGCAACCATGTAACATTGTTGGAACCACTATTCCTTCAAACATGCCCATTTTTGCTTTCCAAGATAACATTCTCGACTTCCACACATTTTTCAACGCTCCCAGAACTTTCGCCCCCTCCCCAACCCCATGGTTCACTTCCACTTCCATGGTTCCATCAGCTGCCAAATCCACTCCCAGATATCTAAAACACTTTACTTCCTCCAGTTTTTCTCCATTCAAACTTACCTCCCAGTTGACTTGTCCCTCTCCCGTACTGTACCTAATAACCTTGCTCTTATTCACATTCACTCTCAGCTTTCTTCTTTCACACACTTTACTAAACTCAGTCACCAGCTCCTCCAGTTTCTCACACGAATCAGCCACTAGCGCTCTATCGTCAGCGAACAACAACTGACTCACTTCCCAAGCTCTCTCATCCACAACAGACTGCATACTTGCCCCTCTCTCCAAAACTCTTGCATTCACCTCCCTAACAACCCTATCCATAAACAAATTAAACAACCATGGAGACATCATGCACCCCTGCCGCAAACCTATATTCACTGAGAACCAATCACTTTCCTCTCTTCCTACACGTACACATGCCTTACATCCTTGATAAAAACTTTTCACTGCTTCTAACAACTTGCCTCCCACACCATATATTCTTAATACCTTCCACAGAGTATCTCTATCGACTCTTATTATATGCATTCTCCAGATCCATATATGCTACATACAAATCCATTTGCTTTTCTAAGTATTTCTCAAATACATTCTTCAAAGCAAACACCTGATCCACACATCCTCTACCACTTCTGAAACCACACTGCCCTTCCCCATGCCTTCACCCTCTCAATCAGTACCCTCTCATATAATTTACCAGGAATACTCAACAAACTTACACCTCTGTAATTTAAGCACTCACTCTTATCCCCTTTGCCTTTGTACAATGGCACTAAGCAAGCAGTCCGCCAATCCTCATGCACCTCACCATGAGTCATACAAACATTAAATAACCTTACCAACCAGTCAACAATACAGTCACCCTCTTTTCTAATAAATTCCACTGTAATACCATCCAAACCCGCTGCCTTGCCGGCTTTCATCTTCCGCAAAGATTTTACTACCTCTTCTCTGTTTATCAAATCATCCTCCCTAAACCTCTCACTTTGCACACCACCTCGACCAAAACACCCTATATCTGCCACTCTATCATCAAACACATTCAACAAACCTTCAAAATACTCACGCCATCTCACATCACCACTACTTGTTATCACCTCCCAATTAGCCCCTTTCACTGATGTTCCCATTTGTTCCCTTGTCTTACGCACTTTATTTACCTCCTTCCAAAACATCTTTTCATTCTTCCTAAAATCTAATAATACTCTCTCACCCCAACTCTCATTTGCTTTCTTTTTTACCTCTTGCACCTTTCTCTTGACCTCCTGCCTCTTTCTTTTGTACATCTCCCACTCATTTGCATTATTTCCCTGCAAAAATCACCCAAATGCCTCTTTCTTCTCTTTCACTAATAATCTTACTTCTTCATCCCACCACTCACTACCCTCTCTAACCTGCCCACCTCACACATTTCTCATGCCACAAGCATCTTTTGCGCAAGACACCACTGCTTCCCTAAATACATCCCATTCCTCCCCCACTCCCCTTCCGTCCTTTGTTCTCACCTTTTTCCATTCTGTACTCGGTCTCTCCTGGTACTTAATCACATAAGTCTCCTTCCCAAGCTCACTTACTCTCACCACTCTCTTCACCCATTCTCTCCTCTTTTCTGGAAACCTCTACAAATCTTCACCTTCACCTTAACAAGAAAATGATCAGACATCCCTCCAGTTGCACCTCTCAGCATATTAACATCCAAGTCTCTCTTTCGTGCCCCTATCAATCAACATGTAATCCAATAACTCTCTGGCCATCTCTCCTACTTACATACATATACTTATGTATACCTCTCTTTTTAAACCAGATATTCCCAATCACCAGTCCTTTTTCAGCACATAAATCTACAAGCTCTTCACCATTTCCATTTACAACACTGAACACCCCATGTACACCAATTATTCCCTCAACTGCCACATTACTCACCGTTGCATTCAAATCGCCAATCACTATAACCCGCTCTCGTGCATCAAAACTACTAACACACTCAGCTGCTCCCAAAACATTTGCCTCTCATGATCTTTCTTCTCATGCCCAGGTGCATATGCACCAATAATCACTCATCTCTCTCCATCTACTTTCAGTTTCACCCATATCAATCTAGAGTTTACTTTCTTACACTCCATCACATACACCCACCACCCCTGTTTCAGGAGTAGTGCTATTCCTTCCCTTGCTCTTGTCCTCTCACTAACCCCTGACTTTTACTCCCAAGACATTCCCAAACCACTCTTCCCCTTTACCCTTGAGCTTCGTTTCACTCATAGCCAAAACATCCAGGTTCCTTTCATCAAACATACTACCTATCTCTCCTTTCTTCTCATCTTGGTTTCATCCACACACATTTAGACACCCCAATCTGAGCCTTCGAGGAGCATGAGCACTCCCTGCGTGATTCCTTCTTCTGTTTCCCCTTTTAGAAAGTTAAAATACAAGGAGAGGAGGGTTTCTAGCCCCCCGACTCCCATCCCCTTTAGTCGCCTTCTATGACACGTGAGGAATGTGTGGGAAGTATTCTTTCTCCCTTATCCCCAGGGTTATGTGGTAATAAAAAGAGTGTGGTTGAGAGAGCAGAAGAGGGTGTGTTGAAATGGTTTGGTCACACGGAGAGACTGAGTGAGGAAAGACTTGCAAAGAGGATACATGTGTCAGAGGTAGAGGGAACGAGGAGAAGTGGGAGACGGAATTGGAGGTGGAAGGATGGAGTGAAAAAGATTTCGAGCAATCAGGGCCTGAACATATAGGAAGGTGAAAGGAGGGGAAAAAAAAAGAGTGAATACTTTCTCTACCCTAACTAATATCCAGGAAGATAATTCCCACTCTAGTTAGTTTTCCTCTCAACTCTTTTAAAGTTATGGAAATGGGAAAGATGCATTTTATTTTTGATGAGTAATATCTTAATTCATTACTTTCTCTACCCTAACTAATATCCAGGAAGATAATTCCCACTCTAGTTAGTTTTCCTCTCAACTCTTTTAAAGTTATGGAAATGGGAAAGATGCATTTTATTTTTGATGAGTAATATCTTAATTCATTACTTTCTCTACCCTAACTAATATCCAGGAAGATAATTCCCACTCTAGTTAGTTTTCCTCTCAACTCTTTTAAAGTTATGGAAATGGGAAAGATGCATTTTATTTTTGATGAGTAATATCTTAATTCATTACTTTCTCTACCCTAACTAATATCCAGGAAGATAATTCCCACTCTAGTTAGTTTTCCTCTCAACTCTTTTAAAGTTATGGAAATGGGAAAGATGCATTTTATTTTTGATGAGTAATATCTTAATTCATTACTTTCTCTACCCTAACTAATATCCAGGAAGATAATTCCCACTCTAGTTAGTTTTCCTCTCAACTCTTTTAAAGTTATGGAAATGGGAAAGATGCATTTTATTTTTGATGAGTAATATCTTAATTCATTACTTTCTCTACCCTAACTAATATCCAGGAAGATAATTCCCACTCTAGTTAGTTTTCCTCTCAACTCTTTTAAAGTTATGGAAATGGGAAAGATGCATTTTATTTTTGATGAGTAATATCTTAATTCATTACTTTCTCTACCCTAACTAATATCCAGGAAGATAATTCCCACTCTAGTTAGTTTTCCTCTCAACTCTTTTAAAGTTATGGAAATGGGAAAGATGCATTTTATTTTTGATGAGTAATATCTTAATTCAATACACAAATGCTCTGGAGGAAAAAAGTACTAAAGATGCTTTGGAAGGTTTTGGTTGTGGTTATGGGTGCTCTTATCTTAATGCATTACACATGACAGCTTCAGAGTGGATGTGACTGAATGAGGCCATTAAAATGCTAACACAGGAAACAGCGATCATGGAAAAAAATTTACCTTACCTTCCTGCCTCACTAACATGGAATATGGCAAACATGAAAAAATTACATGTAGGAGGGTGAAAGGAGGGCAAAGAATAGAGTGAATTGGAGCGATGTGGTATACCGGGGTTGACGTGCTGTCAGTGGATTGAATCAAGGCATGTGTATGGGGGTGGGTTGGGCCATTTCTTTCGTCTGTTTCCTTGCGCTACCTCGCAAACGCGGGAGGACAGCGACAAAGCAAAAAAAAAAAAAAATATTCACTGATTAATCTTAATTCATTACTTTCTCTACCCTAACTAATATCCAGGAAGATAATTCCCACTCTAGTTAGTTTTCCTCTCAACTCTTTTAAAGTTATGGAAATGGGAAAGATGCATTTTATTTTTGATGAGTAATATCTTAATTCATTACTTTCTCTACCCTAACTAATATCCAGGAAGATAATTCCCACTCTAGTTAGTTTTCCTCTCAACTCTTTTAAAGTTATGGAAATGGGAAAGATGCATTTTATTTTTGATGAGTAATATCTTAATTCATTACTTTCTCTACCCTAACTAATATCCAGGAAGATAATTCCCACTCTAGTTAGTTTTCCTCTCAACTCTTTTAAAGTTATGGAAATGGGAAAGATGCATTTTATTTTTGATGAGTAATATCTTAATTCATTACTTTCTCTACCCTAACTAATATCCAGGAAGATAATTCCCACTCTAGTTAGTTTTCCTCTCAACTCTTTTAAAGTTATGGAAATGGGAAAGATGCATTTTATTTTTGATGAGTAATATCTTAATTCAATACACAAATGCTCTGGAGGAAAAAAGTACTAAAGATGCTTTGGAAGGTTTTGGTTGTGGTTATGGGTGCTCTTATCTTAATGCATTACACATGACAGCTTCAGAGTGGATGTGACTGAATGAGGCCATTAAAATGCTAACACAGGAAACAGCGATCATGGAAAAAAATTTACCTTACCTTCCTGCCTCACTAACATGGAATATGGCAAACATGAAAAAATTACATGTAGGAGGGTGAAAGGAGGGCAAAGAATAGAGTGAATTGGAGCGATGTGGTATACCGGGGTTGACGTGCTGTCAGTGGATTGAATCAAGGCATGTGTATGGGGGTGGGTTGGGCCATTTCTTTCGTCTGTTTCCTTGCGCTACCTCGCAAACACGGGAGACAGCGACAAAGCAAAAAAAAAAAAAAAAAAAAAAATATTCACTGATTAATCTTAATTCATTACTTTCTCTACCCTAACTAATATCCAGGAAGATAATTCCCACTCTAGTTAGTTTTCCTCTCAACTCTTTTAAAGTTATGGAAATGGGAAAGATGCATTTTATTTTCGATGAGTAATATCTTAATTCAATACACAAATGCTCTGGAGGAAAAAAGTACTAAAGATGCTTTGGAAGGTTTGGTTGTGGTTATGGGTGCTCTTATCTTAATGCAATACACATGACAGCTTCAGAGTGGATGTGACTGAATGAGGCCATTAAAATGCTAACACAGGAAACAGCGATCATGGAAAAAAATTTACCTTACCTTCCTGCCTCACTAACATGGAATATGGCAAACATGAAAAAATTACATGTAGGAGGGTGAAAGATGTGCAAGGGATAGACTGAATTGGAACAATGTGGTATACTGGAGTTGACATATTGTCAACAGACTGAACGAAAACGTGAAACAGCCTGGGGATACTATGGAAAGGTCTGTAGGGTTTTACATCCATGACAGATAGAGAATGAATGTGACTGAATGTGGCCTTTCTTCATCTGTTTCTGTTGCTACCTCACAATTGCAGAAAATGGGTATCATAAAAATTACTTTTCCTTAAATTCCTGCCCCAAAAAGTCCCTTCTATTGTCATGAGGCTCCTGTAACAGAGGAAGCTGGCAACATCCACCGGGTGGGACCATAACTCATATAGTGTTGTGTGTGTACGTCTAAGTACAAAGAGGGATAGGTAATGGAGTAATATGTGCTCAGTATCCTGTTTATGGAAGATACACTGTGGGAATGAAGGGGCCTGTGATTTGTTAAAACTGGTTTTGCTATGATGCAGCAATGGGTGATGTCCAGAGTGTAAGTGGGGGAGTGACTTGTATCTGTTTGTGGAATGCGGTTTCTGATGGACGAATGTAAGGAGGGTTTGAGTTTAAGACGTGTGTTAGGAGGCTGGTCTTTTAATGTTTGCCAAGTTATTTTTTATCAATGTCATTATTATCATAATTCTTTTTTTTTTTGGGGGGGGGGGTGTATCTGTGAGTAGAGGTTACTGAAGGGTGAGGCAAGGGTAAGCTTTTTATCTCTACTTTAGGGTTGATGAATAGGATGGGAAGAGTCTAGTGCTGTTGCATGGAGCTAAGTGCCAATCAAGTGGAGGTGGGACTGTACTGGGAGAATCTTTGTTTCACTGCGAAGAGGCTGAGAGTTTGTAGTTGCATAGCAGCTAGAGATTCTTCTGAGCGTATCCTTTTGTGTGCTCTGAAATTATGTTATATTTGATTATGAGAGGGTGGAAGATCAGGCAGGTGAGGCATAATCTAAACTGGAAAGAATGAATTGACTGCATAGAATGTTGAGAGATTTCTTTCTGGTTTAAGTTCAGAGATTTTGCTTGTGTGTTGGTTTTAAGTTGTTATTAGAGTGAGTAATGAATACCATGTGTGTGCTTTATGTAACAACTAGAATGGTTGGTGTTTTTTTTAGAGGGAGTGACTGTCCACTCACAGTGACTGGAGGGTATGAGCTGGAAGTCAGTTTGGGGTTAAAAGAGTGACTGAAGATTTCAGTGGAGATGCTGACAATCTGTTCTGGGCAAGCCACTTTTCCAATTGTGCAATGTAATGCTGCTTCATATTGTTGCTTCTGTGGTGTCAGGGTGCTGTGATGCGATTACAAAGTCATCAGCATACGAAAGGACCTTTATGTTGACATTTACCTAAAGTAATATAGGAAGAGACTAAAGAGAGCTGGAGAAAGAATTGTACCTAGGGGAACTCCACCGTAGCTTTTGTATGTTTTAACAGGTCAATACCATCCCTTCAAATACAAAAGAGTTACAAAGGTTCCTTGGAATGAGTGGTTATTACAGGTTTTGTATAAAAAAAAGAAAAAAAATCCATTGTTGCATTACCACCAACAAGGCTGTTAACAAATACAGTAAAATACGTGCAGGATGACAATTGTAATACTTTTGCTGAGGTAAAATAAATGTTAATTAGTGCTCCAGTTTTGAGTACTCCAGATTATAAAATACCAATTAAGTTATATTTGAACACTGGTGATGCCAGTTTAGGTGGTGAGTTAATGCAGGAGAAGCAAGGCACTGATGAGAAAAAAAAATTCTTTCCAAAAACTTTCTTCCTTAACAGAAATTGTAGTACTATTGACAAGGAAACTTGAGCTTTGATATTGAGTTATGTGCTTGCCGATCCGTTTAAAACAGGTCTTAATGTGTGCTGCTAAGTGACCCACTTGAATCTGAGTGAAATCCCTTGAATCCCAGAGAAATCCTTTGAATCTTAGTGAAATATTAGAAGATGGCTCCAGCTTCTTGAGTTGCCTGCCCTAGAAGTTATCTCGAGTTCACCAGGGATTTTCTCTTCTGAGGTAAATACACTTCTTGTCTGTTCTGGGACATATCTGATAGGCTTTCAGCAGGTGTTAGGAAAAGCAGTGAAGCCTTGGAGAAACTACATGTTAGGACGAAAGGGTGGGATGAGGAAGCTGGGTTCTTGGCAGCAAAAGCAGTTGTGATGAAAGAAAAAGACACAAGTATATCATCTAGGGTAGATCAGTAAGATAGTAGGATAGCAACTGTCGAGACAAAGTTGGAAAATACTTCCACCTTCCAATCTGCAAGGAAAACTTGTCGCCACACTACTAAACCTACTAGCAATGAACTCTCCACTCATGAAAGGTTTAGTGTACTAAGTGATGAAGTACAGGATGTTTGCACCATCCTTGTTGGGGACTCTATGGTTATACATCAGGTCTAGGAGTTCTAAGCAAAGGGTGGAAATAGGAAGAATGTGTGTTATCCAGGTACTATAATAGAACATGTCTTAAATAAGTTTGACAACATAGTCTCAAACAATCCCAAGGATGTGATTTTTGTTGTTCAGGTGGGGATGAACACTGAAATTAATGGGAGATCAGAAGAAATATCAGTGAAGTATAGGAAACTTATTTGCAAGTTTAAAGAAAGTTGTAGGAAGTTCAAAAACCGACTCCAAGGAAAATAAGTTCAATACAAACAAATGCCCATAGCATCATGAAACATGATGAACTTACATCCTGTGCAGTTACTGAAAAAATGAACATTATTGCAATCTTAGAAATGTGGAAAAACTCTGAGAATAAACACTTAATAACCAAGTCAACGATACCCAGATGCAAACTATCTACGAAAGATTGCTTATACAGGGTAGGCGGTGGAGTTTTGATCAATGTTGATAACAATCTAAGTGTAATTAAGATAATAAGTGCAATTAAGTATAAGCAAAGTAGATACACACACACTTACGACTCTCTTTATATTGACATTACCAACAAGTCTAAAAGTAAACTACATCAGCGTTATTTACAGACCTCCTAAGCAAAAAGGAGTTGACGATAAGATGCTATACAATGAAATCAAAACTGTAGTAAACAGTAATCAAGTTATAATAGTAGGAGACTTCAACAGTCCAAGAATAAACTGGAACATGTTAACAGGTGATTGAGGGAATGAGACTAACAGAACTGACTGAAGACACATTTCTAGAACAGTTAATCAAAAAAACCAACTAGAGGTAAAAACATTCTTGATCTTGTCTTCACCAGTGACACAAACTTAATTAACTCTTGCAAAGTAGGTGAGAGTTTGTCAAACATCGATCACAGTATGACTAAAGAAATAAGTGAAATAAGTGACTAACTCTTGATCCTAGATTACAGGTGAGCACATTTTGAAAACATTACACACGAAATTCATAGAACCAATTGTACAGAACTTCTTGATGTTCACACAGTAGAGGAAATGTGGAATAATTCTAAAAATACACTGAAGATTGAAAATAAACATATTCCACAAATTACGAAGAGAACTTGCAATATTTCAAAACCATCAAGGATGAATAGGGGATTAGAAGAACTACTTTGCCAAAAGAAGAAAACATAAGAAATTCAAATCAATGGTAAATTATGAAAGTTGATAGGAATCTATCAAAATCCAAAGAGAGTATAAGGTTATATGACAGAGTAAATGTGAGGAAGAAAAAAGAATTTCCATGAAAGTTAAGAATAATCCTAAGGAATTCTTCTAATACATAAGACAAAGGAAGACAGTAAAAGAAGAAATTGGACTATTAAGAGATTAACATGACACTAACTACTGATGACAAGGAAATAGCTACCATACTAAATTATTCCCTTAACTCCATATTCACAATAGAAGAAACATCTCGAATACCTCAACCAATGAAAACGTTTCAACGATATGATGAACAGTTGAAGGTAGGAGAAATAATGAGCTCTAAAGCACTTAAATACCTGGACCAATTAAATCCACAAAAATCCAATGGCCCAGATTACTTTACTCCAAGATTTTTAAAGGAGGTCAGAAGACAGCTGATATACTCCATAACAAAAATATTCAACAACTTTCTATCGGACGGTCAGGTGCCAACTGATTGAAAACTAGCAAATGATACTCCAATATATAAAAAAGGAGACAAAAAGTGTGCCTTGAACTACTGCCCAATTACCCTTACATCAGTGTTAGGATGAACAATGGAAAAAATATGATAAAATTTTTACATTTCTAGAAGACCACAAAATCATATCAGACAACCAACAGAGTCTCTACATTAGAAGATCCTGCCAGACACATTTGCTGGAATTTCTTAATGTTATTCATCAATATTGGTACAAAAAAAATCTGATGTAGTACATTTAATTTCCAAAAGACTTTCAATAAAGTACCTCGCAAGAGACTTTTACATAAACTCAAAGCATACAGAATCAGTGGACCCTGTACATGGATCAGAGACTGGCTTACCGGAAGAAAGCAGTGTGTATCATTAAATGGTGAAGCCTCAGATTGGTTAGATGTAATGAGTAAAGTGCTACAGGGATCGGTCTTAGACCCAATTCTTTTTCATGATATACATTAATGACCTAAAACTCAATCTCATATCTAAGATCTCTAAATTTACAGATGATACTATACTAGTAGGTAGAGCTGTAAACAGGAAAGACTGTGAAATGATTCAAAGAGATATTGACTTATTAGCAGAGTGGTGAGACAGATGGCAAATGAAGTTCAATGTAGAAAAGTATAAAGTTATGCACTCTGAGACAAGAATATATGCTACAACAAACTATTCGGAAACTTCAAACTAAAGTAATTGAAGAAAAGGACCTTGGAGTCTTCATTAGCAACAATCTGAAGAACACTAAACAGTGTCATGCAGCAAGTAAAAAAGACAAACAAATGTTAGGCTTCATAACCAGGAACATAGATTACAAGACACCAGAAACAATTCTCACTTTATAACTCTCTAGTAAGACTGCACCTTAAGCATGCAGTCCAGTTTTGGTCCCCAAACTATTAAAAAAGATGAGGAAAAATCAGAGCAAGTACAAAGATGTTTGACAAAATTGATCCCATCCCTTAGAAATCTGGTATATGAAGAGAGGCTAAAATAACTTGATCTCTTCTCCCTTAAAAAAAATGTGGACTTCGAGGCAACAATCTAAGTGTTCAAAATTATAATTAAGTTTGATATAGTATATCACGAAGATCTTTTCAAAATACAAGCAAATATGGTTACCAAGACAAATGAAATAAAACTCCAAAGGTAAAAAATGTAGTAAAGTACAGACATAGGAAAAAGTTTCTTTTCCCATAGAGGCTGAGCAATGAAATGTCAGACATAGTGAATGCTACGATTATAAAACCTTCAAAAGTCATTTAGACAAATATCTTATAAATTCAGGTATACTCTGAGAAAAATTACAGAAATAAACTATATAAACAACAGTGGTAACAGGGGCAGTAGAAGGGTAATGTGCAGTAGTGTAAAGTCAATGACATCTTAAAACACAGAGCGGAATTACATTTTCTTGTCAACTCCTTTTATTTTTTACGACAACCCAGTCACGGGCCAGTCAAGCCTCCTGTTGTCCGTCTTTTTAATGTAAACTTATGTAATCCTCTAATAGTTTTGTACAGTATAAAGAATGCTTAGCAGCAATTAATTCACGGGATACTTATGTTACAATAACATGATTTAGCCATCCCGTATGTAAAAGGGTAAGATAACAATGTAGCAGATGCATTCAGCCTCTGCAAATGCTGTGCTAGACTTGCCCTCTGCCAGTGGCCTGTTAAGGGTGAGGCACTAAAGGCTACAAAGCAGCACTAGAGTTCACCAGTTATGGAGACTCTATTGCTGCGTCCACCCCCTTTGCGGGGGTTCCAGAGAGGAACAGGCAACAGGAGATATAGATAGATAGATACAAAAGCCATTGTGAGTGACTCTGACATGACAGCTGACTATGAGAATGGCCAAACACATTTTGTAACTGTTATGAAGGGTGATGTCATTTACATTTTTTGGGGTGAGAATGTTTAGAGGGTCAGTATCAAATGCTCTGCTGTCTACCGTCAGTAGTACTATGCATTTTTTCAGTGAGGATGTGCTGAACTCAGTGTGGAGTGGCATGGTAGAGCAACTGGATCTTAAGCCATGATGATGGGGTGAGAGTGGGATGTTTTCTTTAATTCCACTGTGAGTAATTTTCTTTCACAGAGTTTGGGTACAGAGGACAGAAGTGGTACAGAATGGTTGAAGGGGGAAGCTGCATGGTTTAGAGGGTTTTAAATTTTAGGTACTTTGCTGGCAAGTTTTCAGTCATTAGGAATTATGTTGAGTAGCCAAGAGTAGTTGAAGATATCCACAAGAGCTTGTATCACAAATGAGCCACAGTGTTTTATGAAAAACTTTGATATGTTGACAGAGCCAGCAGCAGGAGAGGTTAAGGTTTTACTTGCATTACTTGTATCAATGGGAAAGAACTGGTGGGTAATTTTTTCTGGGCAGGATTTATATAGATTTTACATGACCTATCCCTGAGGATAGAGGAGAAAGAATACTTCCCACTTATTCCCCATGTGTTGCAGAAGGCGACAAAAGGCAGTGGGAGCAGGGGCTGGAAACCCTCCCGTCCTTGTATTTAAATTTCTAAAAAGGGAAACAGGAGTCAAGCGGGGATTATTCATCCTCCCCGAAGGCTCAGATTGGGATGTCTAAATGTGTATGGTTGTAACCAAGATGAGAAGAAAGGGAAGATACGTAGTATGTTTGAGGAAAGAAACCTAGATGTTCTGGCTCTGAGTGAAATGAAGCTCAAGGGTAAAGGAAAAGAGTGGTTTGGGAAAGTCTTAGGGGTAAAGACAGGGATTGGTGAGAGGAAAAGAGCTAAGAAAGGAGTAGCACTACCCTGAAGCAGGAGTTGTGGGAGTATGTGATAGTGTAAGAAAGTGAAATCTAGATTGATGTGGGTAAAACTGAGAGTGGATGGAGAGAGATGGGTGGTTAATGGTGCACCTACTCATGAGAAGAAAGATCATGAGAGGCAAGTGTTTTGGGAGCAGCTGAGGGAGTGTGTCAGCAGCTATGGTGCATGGGACCAGGTATTAGTAATGGGTGATTTAAATTAGAAGGCTAGTAATGTGGTAGTTGAGAGTATAATTGTTGTACATAGTGCATTCAGTGTTGTGAATGGATATGGTAAAGAGCTTGTGGATTCTATGCTGAAAAATGACTGATGATTGGGAATATCTGGTTTAAAAAGAGATACATAAGTATATGTATGTGAGTAGGAGAGATGGTCAAAGGGCATTATTAGATGACAAATTAATTGATAAGTGAGTACGAGACTTTTGGATGTTAATGTGCCGAGAGGGGCAGCTGGTGGGATGTCAGATCACTATCTTGTGGAGGCCAAGGTGAAGATTTGCAGAGGTTTTCATAAGAGAAGAGAAAATGTTGGGAGAAGCGAGCTGTGAGAGTATGTGAGCTTGGAAAGGAGACTTCTGTGAGGAAGTATCAGGAGAAATTGAGTGCAGAATGGCAAAAGGTGAGAGTAAATAAGGTGAGGGGAATAGGTGAGGAATGGGATGTGTTTAGGAAAGCAATGATGGCATGTGCAAGAGATGCATGTGGCATGAGAAAGGTGAGAGGTGGGCAGATTAGAAAGGTAGTGAATGATGGGATGGAGAAGTAAAGTTGTTAGTGAAAGAGAAAAGAAAGATGTTTGGATGATACTTACAAGGAAGAAGTGTAAATGATTGGGAGATGTACAAAAGAAAGTGGGAAGAGGTCAAAAGAAAGGTGCAAGGGTTGAAAAAGAGGGCAAATGAGAGTTGGGTAAAGGAGTACCATTAAACTTTAGCGAGAATAAAAAGATTTTTTGGAAAGAAGTAAATAACGTGAAAAAGACAAGAAAACGAATAGGACCATTGGGGGTTGTTGTTGTTGTTGTTATAACAGGTAGTGAAGAAGTGAGAAGTTGGAGTGAGTATTATGAAGGTTCATTGAAGGTGTTTGATGATAGAGTGGCACATGTAGGGTTTTGAGCGAAGTGAGAGGGTCAGGGAGAATGGTTTGGTTGAAAGAAGAGAGGTAGTACAAGCTCTCTCAGAAGATAAAATCGGCAAGGAGGCAGGTGTGGATGTTATTGCATTTGAATTCATTAAGAAAGGGGGTGACTGTGTTGTTGATTGGTTGGAAAGGATATTCAATGTATATATGGATCATGGTTGAAGTGCCAGCAAGACTGGCAGAATGTTTTCACAGTGCCACTGTACAAAGGCAAAGGGGATAAAGGGGAGTGTTTAATCTATAGAGGAATAAGTTTGTTGAGAATTGGATAAAGGGGACTATTTAATCTATAGAGGAATAAGTTTGTTGAGAATTGGATAAAGGGGAGTGTTTAATCTATAGAGGAATAAGTTTGTTGAGAATTCCTGGGAAATTGTATGGAAGGGTACTAATTGAGGGCGCTGGCATGTACAAAACATCAGATTGGGGAGGAGCAGTGTGGTTTCAGAAGTGGTAGAGGATGTGTGGATCAGGTGTTCGCTTTGAAGAATGTGTGTGAAAAATACTTTGAAACACAGATGGATTTGTATGTAGCATCTATCAATCTGGAGAAGGCATATGATGGGGTTAACAAGAGATCCTTTACAGAAGGTCTTAAAAGTATATGGTGTGGGAGGTAAGCTGCTAGAAGCAGTAAAAAGTTTTTATCAAGGATGTAAGGCACGTGTATGAGGAGGAGGATAGGAAAGTGATTGCCTACCAGTGAAGGTCGATCTGCAGTTGGGGTGTGTGATGTCCCCATGGTTGTTCAATTTGTTTACGGATGGGGTGGTTAAGAAGGTAAATACAAGAGTGGTGGAGAGAGGGGCGAGTATGCAGTCTGCTGGGGAGGAAAGGTCCAGGGATGTAAGTCAGTTGACTACCGATGATACAGCAGTGATGGCTGATTTGAGTGAGAAACTGCAGAAGTTGGTGACTGAGTATGAAAAAGTGTGTGAAAGGAGAAAGTTGAGAGTAAATGTGAATAAGAGCAAGGTTATTAGGTTCAACAGGATTGAGGGACAAGTTAGTTGGGATTAAGTTTGAATGGAGGAAAATTGCAGGAAGTGAAGTTTTTAGATATCTGGGAGTGGACTTAGCAGTGAATGAAACTATAGAAGCGAAAGTGAGTCATAGGGTGGGGGAGGGGGTGAAGGTTCTGGGAGCAATGAATGATGTGTGGAAGGTGAGAAAGTTATCTCAAATAGTAAACATAGGTATTTTTGAAGGAACAGTAGTTTCAATATTATACAGCTGCGAGGCATGGGCTAGAGATAGGGTTGTACGGAGGAGGGTGGATGTCTTGGAAATGGAATGTTTAGGGACAATATGTGGTTTGAGGTGGTTTAATCAAGTAATAAATAAAAAGGTAAGAGAGATGTGTGAAAATAAAGAGTTTGGTTGAGAGAGCAGAAGAGGGTGTGCTGAAATGGTTTGGACATATGGAGAGAATTAGTGACGAAAGGCTGACAAAGAGGATATATGTGTCAGAGGAGGAGGGAACAAGGAGAAGCGGGAGACCAAACTGGAGGGGAATGGATGGAGTGAAAAAGATTTTGAGCGATTGGGGCCTGAACATACAGGATGGTGAGAGGCTTGCAAGGAATAAAGAGAATTGGAATGATGTGGTATACTGAGGTTGACATAGCATCAATGGATTGAACCAGGTCATGTGAAATCCCTGAATAAACAATGGAAAGGTCTGGGGGGCCTGGATGTGGATGTGGATAGGGAGCTGTGGTTTTGGTGCATTACACATGACAGCTAGAGACTGAGTGCGAATGAATGTGGCCTTTTTTTGTCTGTTTCCCTGGACATACCTCGCTGAAGCAGGGGATAGTGATGCTGTTTCCTGTGGGGCACAGTAGTGCTGGGAATGGATGAAGGCAAGCAAGTATGAATACGTACATGTGTTTGGAAAGGATCACAATTTTGCGCATGATCAAGATATTCCTATGAGTCCACGGGCAAAATGAAACACGAAAAGTCCCCAAGTGCACTTTCATGTAATAATCACATCATCAGGGGAGACACAAGAGAGAAATATAACAGTCAGTTGATATACATCAAAGAGATGAAGCTAGGACGCTATTTGGTAAACATGTGATTGTCCAATCACATGTTAACCAAATGGCGTCCTAGCTTCATCTCTTCGATGTATATCAACTGACTGTTATATTTCTCTCGTGTCTCCCCTGATGATGTGATTATTACACGAAAGTGCACTTGGGAACATTTTATGTTTCATTTTCCCCGTGGACTCATAAGAGTACATGTGTTTATATATGTCTATGTATGTGTATGTATATATATATTTATCTATTCATTTTGCTTTGTCATCGTCTCCCGTGTTAGCGAGGTAGTGCAAGGAAACAGACAAAAGAATGGCCCAACCCACCCACATACACATGTATATACATACACGTCCACACACGCAAATATACATAACTATACATCTCAACGTATATATATATATATATATATATACACACACACACACATATACATATATACACATGTACATAATTCATTTTTTTTTTTTATTATTTTGCTTTGTCGCTGTCTCCTGCGTTAGCGAGGTAGCGCAAGGAAACAGACAAAAGAATGGCCCAACCCACCCACATACACATGTATATACATACACATCTACACACGCAAATATACATTCCTATACATCTCAATGTACACATATATATACACACACAGACATATACATATATACACATGTACATAATTCATACTGTCTGCCTTTATTTATTCCCAACGCCACCCTGCCACACATGGAATAACAACACCCTCCCCCATCATGTGTGCGAGGTAGCGCTAGGAAAAGACAACAAAGGCCCCATTTGTTCACACTCAGTCTCTAGCTGTCATATAATAATGCACCAAAACCACAGCTCCCTTTCCACATCCAGGCCCCACACAACTTTTTATGGTTTACCCCAGACGCTTCACATGCCCTGGTTCAATCGATTGACAGCACGTCGACCCCGGTATACCACATCATTCCAATTCACTCTATTCCTTACACACCTTTCACCCTCTTGCATGTTCAGGCCCCGATCACTCAAAATCTTTTTCACTCCATCTTTCCACCTCCAATTTGGTCTCCCTCTTCTCCTCGTTCCCTCCACCTCCGACACATATATCCTCTTGGTCAATCTTTCCTCACTCATTCTCTCCATGTGACCAAACCATTTCAAAACACCCTCTTCCACTCTCTCAACGACACTCTTTTTATTTCCACACATCTCTCTTACCCTTACGTTACTTACTAGATCAAACCACCTCACACCACATATTGTCCCCAAACATCTCATTTCCAGCACATCCACCCTCCTCCACACAACTCTATCCATAGCCCATGCCTCGCAACCATACAACATTGTTGGAACCACTATTCCTTCAAACATACCCATTTTTGCTTTCCGAGATAATGTTCTCGACTTCCAAACATTCTTCCAAGGCTCCCAGAATTTTCGCCCCCTCCCCCACCCTATGATTCACTTCCGCTTCCATGGTTCCATCCACTGCCAGATATCTAAAACACTTTACTTCCTCCAGTTTTTCTCCATTCAAACTTACCTCCCAATTGACTTGACCCTCAACCCTACTGTACCTAATAACCTTGCTCTAATTCACATTCACTCTTAACTTTCTTCTTTCACACACTTTACCAAACTCAGTCACCAGTTTCTGCAGTTTCTCACATGAATCAGCCACCAGTGCTGTATCATCAGCAAACAACAACTGACTCACTTCCCAAGCTCTTTATTCATTCCCATCGCCACCCTGCCACACATGAAATAACAACCCCCTCCCCCCTCATGTGCACGAGGTAGCGCTAGGAAAGACAACAAAAGCCCCATTCGTTCACACTCAGTTTCTAGCTGTCATGTAATAATGCACCAAAACCACAGCTCCCTTTCCACATCCAGGCCCCACAGAACTTTCCATGGATTACCCCAGACGCTTCACATGCCCTGGTTCAATCCACTGACAGCACGTCGACCCCGGTATGCCACATCATTCCAATTCACTCTATTCCTTGCACGCCTTATACCCTCCTGCATGTTCAGGCCCCGATCACTCAATATGTATGTATATGTCCATGTATGGGCATTTATGTGCATATATGTGTATATGAGTGGATGGGCCATTCTTCATCTGTTTCCTGATGCTACTTCACTGATGAGGGAAATGGCAATCAAGTAAAATAAACATAAAAAATATTTTCATGCCTTTTGTTTTGGGGTGTGTTTGGTTTGTGGCTGATAAAAAGAGTGGCTGATTTTTGAGTAGCGTCTCATGAGTATGACAGTGTGTTATTTGGGAAAGGAGATTTCACTCAAATGGTTCAGGACTGCTTCATAAGTTGGGGCATGGGTGGTGTGATAAAAGTGCATTTTCTTTAATGTACACCTGAGGTGGTTGCTGTGGGTCTTGTGATTACTGTGTTGAAGGAGTGCCAGATTTCAGTCTGTCTTTCAGTGATTAGTGTGGATTGTAAATTTTTTTCACTGATTTTTACTTATGGTGAGTGCTTGTGTCTAAGCTGGTGTCTTTGCTGTATACAGTTGTGTGACTTGTGGGGAGATATTTGGGTTGTACTTGTTTCCATGCCATTATGGTATGTCCTTTTTGCAGGCCCGATTGTAAATGGTGATGAAGTGCAAGACTGCATGAACTAGAGATGATATATCATGTAAAATGAAGTTTTGGAGCTTTGTTTCTATGTACTGAACAGTCTGCTTTCCAGTGGTTTGTGTATATGTTTTGGTAGGCCAAATAGAGTTATATCAAAATGGGCAAATGGTCCTAGTGTGTGGTGCTAGTGAAAAGAATGTGATGTTTGGCCACAAATGTTATGCTACTAAGGGTGGGTTGGAACTCTGGTTGGTTGGAAGCATAGATGATATATATTGGTTTTTTGTAGGTTTATGAGTAGTTCACTTAGGGATCATAAGTGTATGTGTTGAGTCAAAAGGAATTATGGGCAATGAGACATCTACAGAAGTAGGTGTTGGGCATGCTGGCGTTGTTCTACAGTTGGAGAGTGTACCTTTGGGGTCATGTAGAAGAGGGAGGTATGTAGATGTTGATTATGCTACAGCTGCTACTGTGAAGTTTTATTTCTATAGATCTAATTTCTAGGGTGTTGTTGTTTGTAAGCCATTTTTCAATGCCTATAGCGCTGGAGAATGGTATGGTTTTATGGATGAGTGTTAAAAGTCTTGCAGAATCCTCATCCTTGTTTTCTATTATTTCCAACAGCTGTGTCCTTAAAGAGAGATGGGAGGGTGGTTATGGGTGCGAGTCTGGTTTCTTTGGAGGAGGGCTATGAAGATGGCATTTCTAAGTTGGAAGAGTATTTCTGTATGTTTGTTCCTGATGTCATGGGTGAGTTGCAAGACATTTAGTCCATTGCTGGGGTTCTGTTTAGTGGAATAATATGTTTATGAGAAAGGAAAAGTGCAATCTGCAACGTCATTCATTATGGGTTTGTGCTTGGAGGTGACCGGGCATTCTTGTGATAGGGTTTTGAGTAAATGCTACATTTCCAATGTTCTGAGGGGTCTCTAATAGACGACAGTGATATGTAGTGATGGTGTAATGTTTTCTTACCTACAGGAATTTAGCAGAAGGCAAATGTATACTGGTAGTACAGGGTTAGGGTTAATGTTGTCAGTTTGAAATAACAGCTTGAAGATGACGACTGGACTATCACCTCTCAGCATTGAAAAAATGTGTTTGCATGTTAAAGATGTATGGGTATGACCATGGTCCAGCATGACAGCTGAGGAAAACTTGATATTATGCTCCACGTGGAAGTAGAGGTATTTGAGACCCATTATGGCAAGAAGACCTCCAAGGGAATGGTTCCTGTAAACAGTATGCTAGTCTCATTTAGTTTGGAGGCCAGTTAGCATCAACAAGGCATTGCCACACACAAAGAAAATGCCTCGCTCACTTATATCTATTCACTAATTGGCATGTGCTATACATCAAAATCAAGGCCCCCTATCTGCAACCAAGCCCCAAAAGCCTTTCAATGGTTTACCCATGGCTCCATATGCCCTTGTTCAGCCCACTGACAGCATGTCACCCTATGTAAATCACACTGCTCTGATTCACTTTATCTTGTGCATGTCTAGCATGTCATCCCATGTAAATCAAACTGGTCTGATTCACCATGTCTATCACCACACCACATATTCACGCCCTGAGCACTCAAAATGTTTTTTCACTCTATCTTTCAATCTCAAACTTGGTCTTCTCATCCCCCTCCACTACTAACACATATATCCTCTTTAACCTATCCTCACAACTTATCCAGACCATCTAAGCACACCCTCTTCAGCATCTCTCAAGCACATTCTTATTACAATTCTCATCATACTCTTTTATTACTTACTTGATCAAACCAACTTACACCACATATTGCTCTTAACCCATTAAAGGTGGGCGACATTACCTAACATTCGTATGGCAGAAGCTGGGAAATGCTCTGTAACGTTGGGCTATTTTGTGATATAATTAATTTTTAAATCTTGGCGATATGTCATCACTGTCATCTACTATCATGACCTCTGTTTACCCATTCAAGTAATCAGCTACCATCGCTTGCCCATCCGTAGTCAGCGCTAGTATCGGCTGTTATCTAACATTCGTACTGTAGTAGGCAAGCAATTTTATGTAATGCTGGTCCCTTTTGCATCATATTTGTAACGTGAAATTGGCGAAGTGGCATCTTTGACATGCACTATCATGCTCTCTGTTTGGACATGCCTGTAAACAGTCATCCACACTCGCACAGCTGGGGTCAATGTCAGTATTAGCTGAGAAAATGGAAAGTGCCTAGCACCCTTCCTGCAGCCAGCTATGACACAGTATCACATAAGTAACACCTCTTACCTTCGTTTTTCATCTAATTTTATCTATCTATATATGTATTGGCTTATTCCTTGATTCTTTATCATTCCTAAAATATGCCACCTTACATGGCTGTATAAAAATGTCACCTGCTTTTAATGGGTTAAACCTGTTATCACTTCCTGCATACTGAATGCCTGTGCCAATATGCTGGAGTGACAACAGGAATGCGAGCGCTTATGACTAACAAGAAAACAATCACCCTGTAGACCTTTACAACCCAGCCACATTTTACCCCTCATCTGATTATGCTACCTGTAACATCATTGAATATGTCTTAATTGCGAGTACTAAGAACTTCAATTTGTCCCAGGTAACTTTAAAGCACATCCTATTATCAACCAAATCGTTGAGGATGTATCAACCAAATCATGAAAGAATTATCAAGAAATGATAACACACGAAAAGTAGTCAGATAAAGAAAATTCCAGTCATTCAAGTTTCATTTGCAATCTTTTTTTCATATATATTCACCATTTCCTGCATTAGAGAGGTAACATTAACAACAGAACAGAGGAGTGAGCCTTAGGAGGAATATCCTCACTTGGCCTCCTTTTAGAAAATTAAAAACCAGGAGGAGAGGATTTCCCGCCCCCCCGCTCCCTCCCCTTTTAGTCATGTTCTACAACATGCAGGGAATATGTGAGAAGTATTCTTTCTCCCCATCCCCTAATTTAGAAACTGCCCATACCTTGTTTTATGTGGGGGAAATGTTCTGGGAAAACTTTGCTAAAGAAATACCGCATTTAGCACTGGTGGATTCTCCTGTTACTTCATGTTATGTAGCTTCTGACAATTCATAAATTCATCTGGCCATCCTTACTTTCTTGAAACAGCTCTGGCACAGGTACATTGTCTTCTTTATATGAATGCTTGTAAATCTTCAGGGCTCCACAGAACAAGCTGAAGGTCACTAATGCTGCTTTTCTTCTTCATCTCATGCTTTATGCATATTGAGAGCATTTCCTCCATCCACTAAGTGGATTTCTAACCCTTGTAGTTACTCTAGCAGACAGTGGAGTAGTGTACCACAGCACTTAAAATTTTCTCTGCATTCTTCTTTACATTGCAGATTGAAGATCCACCCTGGCATTTTCTTAAAACACTGTTTATTTGAGTTATCAATGGAGAACTGTACTTTAGGAAAACAACTGGGCCAAAGTCACTGAAAAAGCATTCCTTTGGGAGAGGCAACATTCCTTGGGGGAAGCAGTGTTCTTTTACAGGTAGTGAGGGTGGGACATACTGCTCCACAGAGAGCAAGTTTGTGATACCTGACACATGAGTTAACACATACCGTAATGCATGAGAAATGAGGAGAGTGATGTAAGTGGTTACAATATTGTTGACAAAACATAGCCTACATTTATCATAAAAACCTTACCGATAATAATACAATAATGTTAATGAAACACTACTTATTTGGGTTATTATGAGAGAATTTATACCTAAAAAAAAAAACAACAGGTGCATAGCCAGGTAGGAACCAGTGTTTCTTTTAGGAAGCTGTATTCCTTGGCGGGTAGTAGAAGTGGTGCGTACTGCTCCACAGACAGTACTGTAATGCATAAGTAATGTGGTGAGTAAAGTGGTTAGGGTATTGCTGACAAAACAGCTTACTGATATTCCTACCATAATGTAACTGAAATACTGTCTATTAGAGTTATTAACTGAGAACTGTTCTTCAAGATAAATACAGGCCCATAGCCAGGAAAGACGAGGTGAGCACACTACAAAACAGACAGCAAGTGTGCATGATGACAATACCAAAGTAATGTCAATCTACAATGGTACCATGGGGTAAGCAAAATTTTTGTAACCCACAAGAAAAACAAAAGAAAATCCTTGCAAGACCTTTTCAGGGGAAAGATCTACTTAAAGAATATTACATAGAAGTAGATGAAAATATCTAAAAGGTCAGGGCTCACCACCCTGACCCACCATTACCTGGGTAAAAAGGTTGCATCTGGTGAACATGGCATCCAACCCAAACACACATGAATGCAATCCTAGCTTCAGCGAGTTATGAAGAAGTATCTTAATATATGAACAATGTGGTCACTAAAGAGGTTACAGTACTGTTGACAAAACATTGTCTACATTCATCTTTAAAAGCTTCCCAACAATTCTACACTGCACATGATTTATGATTTTGTTTACCAACCATGTTTACCAATGCAGTTGAGGGTACTGTTGCAATTTCATAATATAGGTAAGGTACAGTCACTGCTTCATTCATATCAGTAATAAGATATGTATTTCACCTATAACTGCATTAGGTAATGAATTCTGCTGAATGGTCCTTGCCACATACTATGAATAATCCTGGATGTGGGCTCATAACATACTCTGAATAAATGTTTCACTTGACAAAATCTGCTTCATTATAACTGTTTATTCTTGTGTCTGAGGTTTTTATCATTTGATTAATAAACATCTCCCTCTTAGCCTCTTCAGCATTCTTGGGCCTCTTAAAAACTGTGGATAAGTGTTATATGAGATGAAGAATAGAGGATATTTTGGCAGAAAGCTAGGTTGACAGTTACTTGAGATTCCTCACCACTTGAACATACATGGTACTACTTGCTCTTGAACTTAACAGCTTTGCAAACATCTTGAGGGGAAATATGTGGCAGATCATTAGAAAAAGAATTGAAAGAACAACTGATAAACAAAGAAGCAAACTGTACCTTGATGTGCTGGATGATTCAAAATTAAGCCCACCACTTAGGTCATCAACACACCAATGTGCCAGCAAATGCCATCAAAATTCTTAAATACAATTTTGGCCAAATTAGTTGTTTTTTTCACATTATGAATTTCAAAAATTTAATTTTTTTTTTTTTTTTTTGCCGCTGTCTCCCGCGTTTGCGAGGTACCGCAAGGAAACAGACGAAAGAAATGGCCCAACCCACCCCCATACACATGTATATACATACGTCCACACACGCAAATATACATACCTACACAGCTTTCCATGGTTTACCCCAGACGCTTCACATGCCCTGATTCAATCCACTGACAGCACGTCAACCCCAGTATACCACATCGATCCAATTCACTCTATTCCTTGCCCTCCTTTCACCCTCCTGCATGTTCAGGCCCCGATCACTCAAAATCTTTTTCACTCCATCTTTCCACCTCCAATTTGGTCTCCCACTTCTCGTTCCCTCCACATCCGACACATATATCCTCTTGGTCAATCTTTCCTCACTCATTCTCTCCATGTGACCAAACCATTTCAAAACACCCTCTTCTGCTCTCTCAACCATGCTCTTTTTATTTCCACACATCTCTCTTACCCTTACGTTACTTACTCGATCAAACCACCTCACACCACACATTGTCCTCAAACATCTCATTTCCAGCACATCCATCCTCCTGCGCACAACTCTATCCATAGCCCACGCCTCCCAACCATACAACATTGTTGGAACCACTATTCCTTCAAACATACCCATTTTTGCTTTCAGAGATAATGTTCTCAACTTCCACACATTCTTCAAGGCTCCCAGGATTTTCGCCCCCTCCCCCACCCTATGATCCACTTCCGCTTCCATGGTTCCATCCGCTGCCAGATCCACTCCTAAATATCTAAAACACTTTACTTCCTCCAGTTTTTCTCCATTCAAACTTACCTCCCAATTGACTTACCCTTAACCCTACTGTACCTAATAACCTTGCTCTTATTCACATTTACTCACATTTAATATTTTATGTAAATCTCCATAACAGTCAACCTATATTACATATCATGAATTCAATGTATGATTTACAACTTCCATAGGGCAAATTTCTGTAACCTGAAAGTCCATAATGCAGGGTGCCTATGTTTGTCAGAAATGGTGGGGACAAGGAGAAAGGGGAAACCAAATTGGAGATGAAAAGATGGAGAGAAAAAGTGTTTGAGTGCTTAAGGCCTGAAAATGCAGGGTAGACATGCTGTCAATCCACTGAACCAGGGAATATGAAGCAGCTGGAAGAAACCACAGAAAGGTCTCTGGGGCTTCCTTGTGGAGAGTGGGCTATGGTTTCAGTAAATTACATATGCATGCTAGAGAATGGATATGAGCAAAAGAGGCTCCTTTTCATATGTTTCTGGCACAACCTTGCTATGCAGAATATTCCACACAGGTATGAAAGGAAGAAAAAGATGTTGCTTCATCCCTGCAAATTTGCTGTCAGGAACCTTCCAGGGAAGGACAAGAGTAAAACATAGTTCTTAAACTGAGTTTAAATCCAAACCACTCTCATCAGTAGCAATATTTACTCTTACATTAAAAGGCATAAAAGATCTTAGGTTGCTGATCAAATACTTCCATTCTCTAAGCAGCAAAAACATACTTAGATGTTGTAATAAATGGTGTAAGATTAAGCCTAAAGAGATACTTTAAGCCAAGTTGTTTGTCTCAGAGATCTCTTAAGTCTCTACACTAACAAATCCCAGTTTAGTAAATTGACAAATTCTTTGGATAAACATTATACTATGTATTGCCATGAGAATAGACACATCAAATGAGAAAACAGCCTTGGGTATAGCATATAATGGTTACTTACTGATTCAAGTGTACTTGCTGATATAGAAATGCCTAATCTAACTTACTACATACACTTCAATGAAAACTCTATGACTCCGCTTACATCAAATGTAAAAAACTCAAGACAACATATCTCCAATGATGTACAATGGACTACAAACAAAGACCATCAATTAGAAGAGTTTGCTGTATGGGTGAAACATTTTTAAAACTCAAGAGAAAAATTAACTTAAATGGTGTACACTGGACTACAATCACAGATCATTAATTATGAGAGTTTACTGTATGTGAAACTTTTCTTTATTAAAGAACCTGATTTGGGAGATAAAATGATAAAACTACATATAAGAGAACTACTGAGCCTACAGGAGAAACTTAATATCTTCCCTGTAAAAGATTCTACTTGCAAATGTGACAAAATCTTTCATACTGAAAACATAACAGAGCAAATTAAATGTCTATATACAAAGCAAGGTTCAGTAGTTCTAATATATCTTGGAAATACCAACCTTTCTTATTATCCACCCTGTAAACTGGATCAAAAGATGGGTATATGGTATTGGAGAGCTGAAATTTGGTAAACTGTACACATCGTTCAATGACATCCTCGAGGTAGACTCTCTTGTTCATATTTGGGGCAGTCATTATGTACATGGCTGTGAGGGAAGCATCCATCCCACGCAAAATACGTTCCATCACCAGCTCCATCCAGAGTTTGTCATCATCATCTTCATCCTGAAAAGCAAAAGATAACAAAACTTCAGAAAATATCAACAGCAATCCAAGTAAAGGCACATCCATTCACCTCCCTCTCATATGTTTCCATCCATCCCACAACTCTTTAAAGGTATGGCAATCACTCATTTTGTATATGATACAAGAAAATGTGGATAAAATCTGTGCCCTATGCATAATTCTGGGCCCCCTTAGTAAGTCAAAAACTGTAACCATGACCTTGAACCTGAAACATCTTCATGTAGAATATATGATCAATACATATCTCTAACTCATCATATAATGAGTACATAAATCATATTAATTCAATTACTATATACAATTGCTGTTTCCCGCATCAGCGAGGTAGTGCCAGAAAACAGAAGAAGAATGGCCCATCCACAAATATACACGTATATAAACATAAATGCTCATATATGCACATATACATACACATACATATCAACATATAAATACATATACATATGCATGCATATACTTGCTTGCCTTCATCCATTCCTGGCACTACCCCATCCCACAGGAAACAGCATTACTACCTCCTGCTTCAGCAAGGCAGTGCCAGGAAAACAGACAAAAAAGGCCACACCTGTTCACACCCAGTCTCTAGCTGTCACGTGAAACGCACCGAAACCACAGCTCCCTATCCAAATCCAGGCCCCACTCACCTTTCCATGGTTTACCCCAAAACATTTCACATACTCTGGTTCAGTCCACTGACAGTATGTTGACCCGGTATACCACATCGTTCCAATTCACTCCTGTATGTTCAAGCCCCGATCACTCAAAATCTTTTTTACTCCATCCTTCCACCTCCAATTTGGTCTCTCGCTTCTCCTTGTTCCTTCCACCTGACACATATATCCTCTTTGTCAACCTTTCCTCACTCCTTTCTTCACATGTCCAAACCATTAAAACACACCCTCTTTTGCTCTCCCAACCACACGCTTTTTATTCAATTACCTCTCTTACCTTTTATTACTTACTCGATAAAACCACCTAACACCACATATTGTCCTCAAAACATCTCATTTCCAACATATCCACTCTTCTCTGTACAACCCTATCCATAGCTCACCTTGCAACCATGTAATACTGTTGGAACTACTATTCCCTCAAACATACCCATTTCTGCTCCCCGAGACATCGTTCTCTCCTTCCGCACATTCTTCATTGCTCTCAGAACCTTCGCCCCCCTCTCCCATCCTGTGACTCACCTCTGCTTCCATGGTTCCATTTGCTGCTAAATCCACTCCCGGATATCTAAAACACTTCACTTCCTCCAGTTTTTCTGGTCAAACTTACATCCCAACTAACTTGTCCCACAACCCTGTTGAACCCAATAACCTTGCTCTTATTTACATTTACTCTCAACTTTCTCCTTTCACACACTTTTCCAAACTCAGTCACCAACTTCTGCAGTTTCTCACTCGAATCAGCCATCAGTGCTGTATCATCAGTGAACTGCAACTGACTCACTTCCCAGGCCCTCTCATCCCAAACACTCTATAGGCATACTCGCCCTCTATCCAAAACTCTTGCATTTAGCTACCTAACCACCCCATCCATAAACAAATCATACAACCATGGCAACATCACATACCCCTGCCACAGACCGACCTTCACTAGGAACCAATTACTCTCCTCTCTTCCTACCTATACACATGCCTTACATCCTTGATAAAAACTTTTCATTGCTTCAAGAGGCTTACCTCCCACAAAGCATCTCTATCAACCCTATCATATGCTCTCATATACTCCAAAGGCCCTCCACAAAGTACCTCTATCAACCGTATCATATGCATTCTCTAGAGATCCACAAATGCCAGACACAAATCCATTTGTTTTTCTAAATATTTCTTAAACATTCTTTAAAGCAAACACCCAATCCACACATCCTCCACCACTTCCAAAGCACACTGCTCCTCCCCCAGTCTGGCACTCTGTACATGCCTTCACCCTTCCAATCAATAACTCCTCCATACAATTTACCAAGAATACTCAACAAACTTATGCCTCTGTAGTATGAACACTCACCCCTATCCCATTTGCATTAAACATGCAATCAGCCAATCCTCAGGCACTTCACCAGACATACAATGAATATCCTTACCAGCTAATCAACAACAGTCTCCCCCTTCCTTAATAAATACAACTGCAATACCATCCAACCCCACCTTCTTGCAGGATTTCATCTTCTGCAAAGCTTTCACCACTTCTTCTCTTTACCATACCATTTTCCCTGACCCTCTCACTTCACACCACACAGACCGAAACACCCTACATCTGCCATTCTATCATCAAACATATTCAACATACCTTCAAAATACTCACTCCATCTCCTTCTCACTTAATCACTACCTGTTGTAACCCCTCCCAACTTTACCGATGTCCCCATGTCTTCTCGTCTTTCGTGTGTTATTTACATCCTTTCAAAACATCTTTTTATTCCCCCTTAAGTTTAATGATAGTCTCTCACCCCAACTCTCATTTGCCCTCTTTTTCAACCTTGAACCTTCCTCCTTACCTCCTGCCACTATCTTCTATACATCTCCCAGTCATTGGCACTCCTTCCTTGTAAGTATTGTCCAAATGCCCCTCTTTTCTCTCTCAGTAACACCTATACTTCTTCATCCCACCAGTCACTGCCTTCATCATATATGGTTGCCATTTCCTGCATCCACACGGTAGTGCCAGGAAACATACAAAGAGCAACCCATCCACTTATATATATCTATATATATATATATATTTTTTTATCATTATTATCATAATTTGTTGTCTCCCGCATTAGCGAGATAGCACAAGGAAATTGATGAAAGAATGGCCCAACCCACCCACATACACATGTACATACATACACGTCCACACACGCACATATACATACCTATACATTTCAGCGTGTACATATATATTGGAAAGGATCACAATTTTGCACATGATCAAGATATTCCTATGAGTCCACAGGTAAAAATGAAACACGATAAGTTCCCAAGTGCACTTTCGTGTAATAATCTTGGACAATTGCATGCTTACCAAATGGCGTCCTAGCTTCGTCTCTTCGATGTATATCAACTGACTTATATTTCTCTCTGATGATGTGATTATTACACAAAAGTGCACTTAGGAACTTACCGTGTTTCATTTTCCCCGTGGACTCATAAGAATACATATATATATATACATAAACAGACATATACATATAAACAGATGTACATAATTCATACTTGCTGCCTTTATTCATTCCCGTCGCCCCACCGCTACACATGAAATGATAACCACCTCCACCTGCATGCGCGCGACGTAGCGCTAGGAAAAGACAACAAAGGCGACATTCATTCACACTCAGTCTCTAGCTGTCATGTGTAATGCACCGAAACCATAGCTCCCTCTCCACATCCAGGACCCACAAAACCTTCCATGGTTTACCCCAGACACTTCACATGCCCTGGTTCAATCCATTGACAGCACGTCGACCCGGGTATATATTTTTCCTTTCTTTTATACTATTCGCCATTTCCCGCATTCGTGAGATAGCGTTAAGAACAGAGGACTGAGCCTTTGAGGGAATATCCTCTCTTGGCCCCTTATCTGTTCCTTCTTTTGGAAAATTAAAAATGAGAGAGAAGGATTTCCAGCCCCCACTCCCTCCCCTTTTAGTTGCCTTATACGACACGCACGGAATACATGGGAAGTAGTCTTTCTCCCCTATCCTCCGGGATAATATATATATGATATGCATTCATTTATATTTTATTTATTCTACTTTGTCACTGTCTCCTGTGTTAAGGAGGTAGCGCAAGGAAACAGATGAAAGAATGGCCCAACCCACCCACATAAGCATGTATACACGTCCACACACGCACATATACATACCTATACATCTCAATGTATACATATATATACACACACAGACATATACATATATACACATGCACATAATTCATACTGTCTGCCTCTATTCATTCCCATCGCCACCTTGCCACACATGGAATAACAACCCCCTCCCCCTGCATGTGTGCAAGGTAGCCCTAGGAAAGGACAACAAAGGCTACATTCATTCACACTCCGTCTCTAGCTGTCATGTATAATGCACCGAAACCACAGCTCCCTTTCCACATCCAGGCCCCACAGAACTTTCCATGGTTTACCCCAGACGCTTCACATGCCCTGGTTCAATCCATTGACAGCACGTCGACCCTGGTATACCACATCGTTCCAATTCACTCTATTCCTTGCACGCCTTTCACCCTCCTGCATGTTCAGGCCCCGATCACTCAATCTTTTTCACTCCATCTTTCCAACTCCAATTTGGTCTCCCACTTCTCCTCGTTCCCTCCACCTTTGACACAGATCCTCTTGGTCAATCTTTCCTCACTCATTCTCTCCATGAGACCAAACCACTTCAAAACACCCTCTTCTGCTCTCTTAACCACACTCTTTTTATTACCACACATCCCTCTTACCCTTTCATTATTTACTCGATCAAACCACCTCACACCACATATTGTCCTCAAACATCTCATTTCCAGCACATCCATCCTCCTCTGCACAACTCTATCCATAGTCCATGCCTCGCAACCATATAACATTGTTGGAACCACTATTCCTTCAAACATACCCATTTTTGCTTTCCAAGATAACGTTCTCGACTTCCACACATTCTTCAACGCTCCCAGAACTTTTGCCCCCTCCCCCACCCTATGATTCACTTCCGTTTCAATGGTTCCATCCGCTGCCAAATCCACTCCCAGATATCTAAAACACTTCACTTCCTCCAGTTTTTTTCCATTAAAACTTACTTCCCAATTGACTTGTCCCTCAACCCTACTGTACCTAATAACCTTGCTCTTATTCACATTTACTCTCAGCTTTCTTCTTTCGCACACTTTAACAAACTCAGTCACCAACTTCTGCAAATTCTCACCTGAATCTGCCACCACTGCTGTATCATCAGCGAAAAAAAAATGACTCACTTCCCAAGCTCTCTCATCCACAACAGATGGCATACTTGCCCCTTTCCAAAACTCTTGCACTCACCTCCCTAACAACCCCATCCATAAACAAATCAAACAACCATGGAGACATCACGCACCCCTGCCGCAACCAACATTCACTGAGAACCAATCACTTTCCTCTTTTCCTACATGTACACATGCCATACATCCTCGATAAAAACTTTTCACTGCTTCTAACAACGTACCTCCCACACCATATATTCTTAATACCTTCCACAGAGCATCTCTATCAACTCTATCATATGCCTTCTCCAGATCCATAAATGCTACATACAAATCCATTTGCTTTTCTAAGTATTTCTCACATACATTCTTCAAAGCAAACACCTGATCCACACATCCTCTACCGCTTCTGAAACCACAATGCTCTTCCCCAATCCGATGGTCTGTACATGCCTTCACCCTCTCAATCAATACCCACCCATATAATTTATCAGGAATACTCAATAAACTTATACCTCTGTAATTTGAGCATTCACTCTTATCCCCTTTGCCTTTGTACAATGGCACTATGCTAGCATTCCGCATTTGTATATATACACACATATGTGTGTATATATACAATTTACCCAATTGGTACATGAAATCTTAAGCATACATAGCTGCTGTTTCCCAAAATAAAACAGATACTATGATGATTAAAAGGATTTCAAGGTTCTCTGAATTGCAAGGCAATTCAAGTTAAATCTCATTAATCATACATGCTGAGTATTCATGTCATTATGTCTAGGAATTGTCATTAGTTACAGCACGTAACTTTGAACATAAAATAAGAAATCAAATATCAGGAGACAATGAAAAGATGAAAGACTGGAGCAGCATTCAGTGTCTGTACCTCATCTACAATGGGTGTGATCTTAGCTCCATCACGGATATTTTTCTCAAGGATGTTGAGAAGCCTAACAAGACGTTCTGGAGGGACAATAGCCATTGCTCCTAAGCTCTTCAGCTTAGCTGCTTCTGAACATAGGTCTGTCAGCTCATATTTGGGGATCAGGTACTCCTGTGGAACATCGCCATCTTCCTCTGTGTGGGAAAGAACAAAATTAGTAAAATTCTTAAATACATGTTAATGTGCTGTCTCAGTTTACATCTACAATGATGCAGAGGGATTTCTGAATCATCACTTCTGCTCCCAATTACAAGGTTGAATCAGCTTACATACATGCATCTGTGGCTCATGTTAAATATCATAAAGCAACCTATCTATCACACTGCCACAACACTTTTAAAAAAGCTTTTGCTGAACACAATAAACCCTATAATCCACAATCATGTAAAACTTGACAAAGAAGAACAATAACTAATAGTAGGATAATGCTGTTTACCACTTTTTTCTACCAAGAAAATGTTAATGTTGAGTGTGTTGGAGAGAGAATGAACATTTTCAGGAGTTACTTTGCTTTGAAGAATGTATGTGAGAAATACTTAGAAAAGCAAATGGATTTGTAAGTAGCATTTATGGATCTGGAGAAGGAATATGATAAGAGTTGATAGAGATTCCTCTGTGGAAGGTATTAAGAATATATGGTGTGTTTGGCAAGTTGTTAGAAGCAGTGAAAAGCTTTTATTGAGAATGTAAGGCATGTGTACGTGTAGGAAGAGAGGAAAGTGATTGGTTCTCATTGAATGTTGGTTTGCGACAGGGGTGCATGGTGTCTCCATGGTTGTTTATGGATGGGGTTGTTAAGGAGGTGAATGCAAGAGTTTTGGAAAGAGGGGCAAGCATGCAGTCTGTTGTGGATGAGGAGCTTGGGAAGTGAGTCAGTTGTTGGTCGCTGATGATACAGCGCTGGTGGCTGATTTGGGTGAGAAACTGCAGAAACTGGTGACTGAGTTTGGTAAAGTGTGTGAAAGAAGAAAACTGAGAGTAAATGCGAGTAAGAGAAAGGTTATTAGGTACAGTAGGGTTGAGGGACAACTCACTTGGGAGGTAAGTTTGAATGGAGAAAAACTGGAGGAAGTGAAATGTTTTAGATATCTGGGAGTGGATTTGGCAGCGGATGGAACCATGGAAATGGAAGTGAATCATAGGGTGGGGGAGGGGGTGAAAATCGTGGGAGTGTTGAAGAATGTGTGGAAGTTGAGAACATTATCTTGGAAAGCAAAAATGGATGTTTGAAGAAATAGTGGTTCCAAAAATGATATATGGTTGCAAGGCCTGGGTTATAGATAGAGTTGTGCGCAGGAGGGTGGATGTGCTGGAAATGAGATGTTTGAGGACAACATGTGGTGTGAGGTGGTTTGATCGAGTAAGTAATGAAAGGGTAAGAGTGATGTGTGGTAGTAAAAAGAGTGTGGTTGAGAGAGCAGAAGAGGGTGTTTCGAAACGGTTTGGTCACATGGAGAGAATGGGTGAGGAAAGATTGACCAAGAGGATGTATGTGTCAGAGGTGGAGGGAACGAGAAGTGGGAGACCAAATTGGAGGTGGAAAGATGGAGTGAAAAAGATTTTGAGTGATTGGGGCCTGAACATGCACAAGGGTGAAAGGCATGCAAGGAATAGAGTGAATTGGAACGATGTGGTATACCGGGGTCGACGTGCTGTCAATGGATTGAACCAGGGCATGTGAAGCGTCTGGGGTAAACCATGGAAAGTTTTGTGGGGCCTGGATGTGGAAAGGGAGCTGTGGTTTCGGTGCATTATACATGACAGCTAGAGACTGAGTGTGAACGAAAGTGGCCTTTGTTGTCTTTTCCTAGCGCTACCTTGTGCACATGCAGGGGGAGGGGGTTGTTATTTCATGTGTGGCAGGGTGGCGACAGGAATGAATAAGGGCAGGCAGTATGAATTCTGTACATGTGTATATATGTATATGTCTGTGTGTATATATATGTATATGTTGATATGTATAGGTATGTATATGTGCGTGTGTGGACATGTATGTACATACATGTGTATGTGGGTGGGTTGGGCCATTCTTTCGTCTGTTTCCTTGTGCTACCTCGAAGATGTGTGGAAATAAAAAGAGCGTGGTTGAGAGAGCAGAAGAGGGTGTTTTGAAATGGTTTGGGCACATGGAGAGAATGAGTGAGGAAAGACTGATCAAGAGGATATATGTGTCGGAAGTGGAGGGAACGAGAAGTGGGAGACCAAATTGGAGGTGGAAAGATGGAGTGAAAAAGATTTTGAGTGATCGGGGCCTGAACATGCAGGAGGGTGAAAGGCGGGCAAGGAATTAGAGTGAAATGGATCGATGTGGTATACCGGGGTCGACGTGCTGTCAATGGATTGAACCAGGGCATGTGAAGCGTCTGGGGTAAACCATGGAAAGTTCTGTGGGGCCTGGATATGGAAAGGGAGCTGTGGTTTCGGGCATTATTAAATGACAGCTAGAGACTGAGTGTG
Organism: Panulirus ornatus; assembly: GCF_036320965.1. Classification (NCBI taxonomy): domain Eukaryota; kingdom Metazoa; phylum Arthropoda; class Malacostraca; order Decapoda; family Palinuridae; genus Panulirus; species Panulirus ornatus. The sequence continues at coordinate 29,385,402 of NC_092231.1, read as the reverse complement.
AACGAATGGGGCCTTTGTTGTCTTTTCCTAGCGCTACCTCGCACACATGAGGGGGGGAGGATGTTATTCCATGTGTGGCGAGGTGGTGATGGGAATAAATAAAGGCAGACAGTATGAATTATGTACATGTGTATATATGTATAAGTCTGTGTGTGTATATATATGCGTACATTGAGATGTATAGGTATGTATATTTGCATGTGTGGACGTGTATGTATATACATGTGTATGGGGGTGGGTTGGGCCATTTCTTTCGTCTGTTTCCTTGCGCTACCTCGCAAACGTGGGAGACAGCGACAAAGCAAAATAAAATATATAAATAAAATAATAAATATAAAATACATATCTTGAATATGAAGAGAGTTAAGAAGAATACTCTACCACTTGTTAAAAGTAGTGTAAGCAAGTTACTTTGGAAGTGATAAATAACAATATATGAATGGCACAAAATATCAATAAAATGATGCACTAGTTTAAGGTTGGAGTTGGAGCAATACAATCATGAATTATATCATAAAGGTTTTCATAACATTATGTCAAGTTCACTTCTGGGGTATATCAACAAACAGCCAAGCCTTAAGAACTTCAATCATACTGACAAAATTTTGTAGAAGACCCCCCAAAGCTTACACATCCATTAAAGACTAATCCAATGAATATATACTGTATAAAGGTAGTGTTTAACAGTAAAAGCAGCCACTACAATTTTAATTTCTTTCATAAATAAACAGTAGGGTTGAGGGTCAAGTCAATTGGGAGGTGAGTTTGAATGGAGAAAAACTGGAGGAAGTGAAGTGTTTTAGATATCTGGGAGTGGATCTGGCAGCGGATGGAACCATGGAAGCGGAAGTGGATCATAGGGTGGGGGAGGGGGCGAAAATTCTGGGGGCCTTGAAGAATGTGTGGAAGTCGAGAACATTATCTCGGAAAGCAAAAATGGGTATGTTTGAAGGAATAGTGGTTCCAACAATGTTGTATGGTTGCGAGGCGTGGGCTATGGATAGAGTTGTGCGCAGGAGGATGGATGTGCTGGAAATGAGATGTTTGAGGACAATGTGTGGTGTGAGGTGGTTTGATCGAGTGAGTAACGTAAGGGTAAGAGAGATGTGTGGAAATAAAAAGAGCGTGGTTGAGAGAGCAGAAGAGGGTGTTTTGAAGTGGTTTGGGCACATGGAGAGAATGAGTGAGGAAAGATTGACCAAGAGGATATATGTGTCGGAGGTGGAGGGAACGAGGAGAAGAGGGAGACCAAATTGGAGGTGGAAAGATGGAGTGAAAAAGATTTTGTGTGATCGGGGCCTGAACATGCAGGAGGGTGAAAGGAGGGCAAGGAATAGAGTGAATTGGAGCGATGTGGTATACCGGGGTTGACGTGCTGTCAGTGGATTGAATCAAGGCATGTGAAGCGTCTGGGGAAACCATGGAAAGCTGTGTAGGTATGTATATTTGCGTGTGTGGACGTATGTATATACATGTGTATGGGGGGGGGGGGGGTTGGGCCATTTCTTTCGTCTGTTTCCTTGCGCTACCTCGCAAACGCGGGAGACAGCGACAAAGTATAAAAAAAAAAAAAAAAAAAAATAAACAATGGAAAGATTTTCATCAAAGACATTCTTTACCTCTTCATCCTACCTGCATTCTCATCCTTCATCAAGTTCAATTTGCATTCTCAACGTGTTTTTCACCAACCACCTAGCAATCTTTTTCTTTTTTTTAGCAAATCAATAACCTACCATTCTAATGCCTTTCTCAAATATATTATCAACTGTCAAGCAAGCCCGCATAACACTAAAGATATATTTTGCATTTTCAGTAGCTTCCTTATGTAATGCATAATTGGGGGGGGGATTTCAAAAACTCCTCAAACCCTACATCTCAATTCTCTGCTTAAACTGCCTAGATATTCTCTTCCTCAGTAAGGCTGCTGCCAATAGGAGAGAATATCCTGAAAGACTGCTGAATGTGTTAAATGATAGGGTGGTCAAAATAGTGTTTGGGAGAAGGTGGTAAGCACAGTGAGAAAGTCATGGCAAATAGTACAATGAAACTGGATGACATAGTAAAACACTTGCAGAGGATAAAGTGTGGCAAAGCAGCAGAGGCAGAAGGGACTGCAATTGAGTTTATCAAGACTTGGGGTGACAGTGCTGGTTACTGGCTGCTCAGGTAAATGAAACACAAAGATCTGAGGGCTTTTGAGATAACCGAGTGATTTTCTCCTAAACTCAACAGCCTAGTCATTTCAAAAACATTCACCTTGGATGTCATGTCATGGTGCACAGTTGTATGAACCAGTGCAAGTTCAGCATTTTTGGAAAACCTGCAAATGTTTGCTCATATATACAATTGTACTTAGCTCACCAGGATAGGGTAAAACAATCCATGTTCATCTCATGCTTACTGCATTCGCAATCGAGAATTTCTTGATGGTGATATCAAATTTATGAAACAGCATCATCTTCAAAGTACCCCCACAACCTTCACTAACATATCTTTGTGCAGTGCTAAAAAGATATTTTTCAACTCAAATTCCAAGAACCCATATAGCACTAAAAACCTTCCAGTACTACTGTATCATTACAACTTTCTAGGACTGCCCCAGTCTTGGAGAAAGGGCGAATACACAGTCTGTGGGGGACGAGAGGGCTTGGTAAGTGAGACAGTTGCTGATTATTGATAATAAAGTGCTGGTGGCTGATTCCAATGAGAAGCTACAGAAGTTGGTGAATGAGTCTGGAAACTGTGTGAAAGGAAAAAGTTGAGAGTGAATGTGAATAAAAAACAAGATTCAGCAGGGATGAGGGACAAGTTAGTTGGGATGTAAGTTTGAATGGAGAAAAATTGGATGAAGCAATGTGTTTTGGATAAGCGGGAGTAAATATGACAGCAAGCTAAACCATGGAAGTGGAATTGAATCATACAGTGGGGTGGGGGCAAAGATTCTGGGAATGAAGAAGAAAGTGTGGAAAGAGAGAATGCTGTCTGGGATGGCAAAAAATGGGTATGTTCGCAAAAACAGTAGTTCCAACACTATAATATGGTTCTGAAGCTTGAGCTATTGATGGATTTGTGCAGAGGAGGGTAAATGTGGTGGGTATGAAGTGTTTGAGCGCAATATGTAGTGTGAGGTGGTTTGATCAAGTAATGAAAATGCAAAAGATGTGTGTGGTAATAAAAATGGTGGTTGAGAGAGCAAAAGATCTTTTGAAATAGTGTGGACATGTGGAGATGAGAGAGGAAACGTTGTCAAAGAGGATATATGTGTCATTGGAGGAGGGGAAAAAGGAAAATTAGGAGACTAAATTGGACAAGGAAGGATGGAGTGAAAAAGATTTTGAGTCACTGGTGCTGACCATACAGAAGGGTGAGAGGCATGCAAGGAATAGAGTTGATTGAAATGATGTGGTATACCAGGGTCAACTTGCTGTAATTGGGCTGAACCGCAGCATGTGAAACATCTGGGGTAAACCAGGGAAAGGTCTGTGGGGCCTGGATGTGGATAGGGAGCTATGTGGTGTTGGTGCATTACACATGACAGCTAGAGGCTGAATGTAACGAATGTGGCCTTTTTTTTCTTTTTTTGTCTATTTTCCTGGCACTACCTCCCTGAAGAAGGGGTAGTGATGCTGTTTCCTGTGGGGCAGGGTAGCACCAGGAAAGGATGAAGACAGGCAAGAATGAATATGTACATGTGTGTATATATGTTTATGTCTGTGCATGAGTATGTACATATATTGATATGTATGTGTGTATATGTGCATGTACGGGGGTTTATGTATGTTATTTATCTATCTATTAAGCTCAATCGCTGTTTTTCACGTCTATGAGGTAGCTCTAAGAAACAGAAGATGAATGGCCCATCCATTCATATCCACATATAAATGCCCATACACGCACATACACATACATATACATATATCACGCTGCACAGGAGAGTACTTGGTTCCCAATGAAGGTCGGTTTGTGGCAGGAGTGTGTTATGTACCCATAGTTGTTTAATATGTTTATGGATGGGGTGGTTAGGGAGGTAAATGCAAGGGTTTTGAAGAGAGGGGCATGTATACAGTATGTTGAGGATGAGAGGGCCTGGGAAGCAAATCAGTTGTTGTTCACCAATGATATAGCTATGGTGGCTGATTCATGGAAGAAACTACAGAAGTTGGTGACTGAGTTTAGAAGAGTGTGTGATAGGAGAAAGCTGAGAGTAAATGTGAATAAGAGCAAGGTTATTAACTTCAGTAGGGTTGAGGGACAAGTTAATTGGGATGTCAGTTTGAACCCTTGCACCTTCCTCTAGACCTCCTGCTTCTTTCTTTTATACATCTCCCAGTCATTTGCAGTCCTTCCTTGTAAGTATCATCCAAATGCCTCTCTTTTCTCTTTCAGTAACAACTTTACTTCATCCCACCACTCACTACCCTTTCTAATCTGCCCATCTCCCACCTTTCTCATGCTACATGCATCCTTTGCATGTGCCATCACTCCTTCCTAAATACATCCCATTCCTCACCCACTCCCCTTACATCATTTGCTCTCACCTTTTGCCATTCTACACTCAATCTCTCCTGATACTTCCTCACACAAGTCTCCTTTCCAAGCTCATTCACTCTCACCACTCTCTTCTCATCACTCTTCTTTTTTGAAAACTCCTCATCACTCTTCATTTTTGAAAACCTCTACAAATCTTCAGTTCACCTCCACATATATGCAATTAAATGGACATATACCTATAAATATATATACATATACCTATACATATATATACATACCTATACAAAAGGTGAGAACAATGGAAGTAAGGGGAGTGGGGGAGGAATGGGATGTATTTAGGGAATCAGTGATGGATTGCGCAAAAGATGCTTGTGGCATGAGAAGAGTGGGAGGTGGGCTGTTTAGAAAGGGTAGTGAGTGGTGGGATGAAGAAGTAAGAGTATTAGTGAAAGAGAAGAGAGAGGCATTTGGATGATTTTTGCAGGGAAAAAATGCAATTGAGTGGGAGAAGTATAAAAGAAAGAGACAGGAGGTCAAGAGAAAGGTGCAAGAGGTGAAAAAAAGGGCAAATGAGAGTAGGGGTGAGAGACTATCAGTAAATTTTAGGGAGAATAAAAAGATGTTCTGGAAGGAGGTAAATAGGGTGCGTAAGACAAGGGAGCAAATGGGAACTTCAGTGAAGGGCGTAAATGGGGAGGTGATAACAAGTAGTGGTGATGTGAGAAGGAGATGGAATGAGTATTTTGAAGGTTTGTTGAATGTGTCTGATGACAGAGTGGCAGATATAGGGTGTTTGGGTCGAGGTGGTGTGCAAAGTGAGAGGGTTAGGGAAAATGATTTGGTAAACAGAGAAGAGGTAGTAAAAGCTTTGCGGAAGATGAAAGCCGGCAAGGCAGCAGGTTTGGATGGTATTGCAGTGGAATTTATTAAAAAAGGGGGTGACTGTATTGTTGACTGGTTGGTAAGGTTATTTAATGTATGTATGACTCATGGTGAGGTGCCTGAGGATTGGCGGAATGCGTGCATAGTGCCATTGTACAAAGGCAAAGGGGATAAGAGTGAGTGCTCAAATTACAGAGGTATAAGTTTGTTGAGTATTCCTGGTAAATTATATGGGAGAGTATTGATTGAGAGGGTGAAGGCATGTACAGAGCATCAGATTGGGGAAGAGCAGTGTGGTTTCAGAAGTGGTAGAGGATGTGTGGATCAGGTGTTTGCTTTGAAGAATGTATGTGAGAAATACTTAGAAAAGCAAATGGATTTGTATGTAGCATTTATGGATCTGGAGAAGGCATATGATAGAGTTGATAGAAATGCTCTGTGGAAGGTATTAAGAATATATGGTGTGGGAGGCAAGTTGTTAGAAGCAGTGAAAAGTTTTTATCGAGGATGTAAGGCATGTGTACGTGTAGGAAGAGAGGAAAGTGATTGGTTCTCAGTGAATGTAGGTTTGCGGCAGGGGTGTGTGATGTCTCCATGGTTGTTTAATTTGTTTATGGATGGGGTTGTTAGGGAGGTAAATGCAAGAGTCTTGGAAAGAGGGGCAAGTATGAAGTCTGTTGGGGATGAGAGAGCTTGGGAAGTGAGTCAGTTGTTGTTCGCTGATGATACAGCGCTGGTGGCGGATTCATGTGAGAAACTGCAGAAGCTGGTGACGGAGTTTGGTAAAGTGTGTGGAAGAAGAAAGTTAAGAGTAAATGTGAATAAGAGCAAGGTTATTAGGTACAGTAGGGTTGAGGGTCAAGTCAATTGGGAGGTGAGTTTGAATGGAGAAAAACTGGAGGAAGTGAAGTGTTTTAGATATCTGGGAGTGGATCTGTCAGCGGATGGAACCATGGAAGCGGAAGTGGATCATAGGGTGGGGGAGGGGGCGAAAATTTTGGGAGCCTTGAAAAATGTGTGGAAGTCGAGAACATTATCCCGGAAAGCAAAAATGGGTATGTTTGAAGGAATAGTAGTTCCAACAATGTTGTATGGTTGCGAGGCGTGGGCTATGGATAGAGTTGTGCGCAGGAGGATGGATGTGCTGGAAATGAGATGTTTGAGGACAATGTGTGGTGTGAGGTGGTTTGATCGAGTAAGTAACGTAAGGGTAAGAGAGATGTGTGGAAATAAAAAGAGCGTGGTTGAGAGAGCAGAAGAGGGTGTTTTGAAATGGTTTGGGCACATGGAGAGAATGAGTGAGGAAAGATTGACCAAGAGGATATATGTGTCGGAGGTGGAGGGAACGAGGAGAAGAGGGAGACCAAATTGGAGGTGGAAAGATGGAGTGAAAAGGATTTTGTGTGATCGGGGCCTGAACATGCAGGAGGGTGAAAGGAGGGCAAGGAATAGAGTGAATTGGAGCGATGTGGTATACAGGGGTTGACGTGCTGTCAGTGGATTGAATCAAGGCATGTGAAGCGTCCGGGGTAAACCATGGAAAGCTGTGTAGGTATGTATATTTGCGTGTGTGGACGTGTGTATGTACATGTGTATGGGGGGGGGTTGGGCCATTTCTTTCGTCTGTTTCCTTGCGCTACCTCGCAAACGCGGGAGACAGCGACAAAGTATAAAAAAAAAAAAAAAAAAACCTATACATATATATACACATGTAAACATTCATACTTGCTCACCTTCATCCATTCCTGATGGCACCCAGACCCACAGGAAACAGTACAAATGAACCCAGTATTCCACAGCATTCCAATTCGCTCTATTCCGTGTATGCCTTTCACTCTCCTGTATGTGTAGGCACAGAACGATCAAAATCTTTTTCACTTCATCTTTCCATCTCCAATCTGGTCTTCCTGTTCTCCTTGTTCCCTTCACTTATGACACATATATCCTCTCTGTCAACCTTTCCTCACTCAATCCCTCTATATGTCCGAACCATTTCAATACACCCTCTTCTGCTCTCTTAACAACACATTTTCTTAACACACCTCTCTCTTACCTTTTCATTGCTTACTCATTCAAACCACCTCTCACATATGTTTTCCTCCAACACTTCATTTCCAAGACATCCACACTCCCTCACACAAACCTATCTATAGCCCATGCCCACATCCATATAATGCTGTTATGACTACTATCCCTTCAAACAAGCCTATCTTTGCCCTCCTAGATAACAGTCTCTCCTTCCACACATTCTTCATTGCTTCAAGAACCTTCACCCCCTTACTCCTGCTTCCAAAGTGCCATTCACTGCAATGTCCACTCTCAAATATCTAAAACACTTCACTTCATCCAATTTTTCTCCATTCAAACTTACACCCCAACTAACTTGGCCCTCAGCCCTATTGAACCTAATAACCTTGCTTCTATACATATCCACTCTCAATTTTCTCCCTTCACACCCTCTTCCAAACTCAGTCTCCAACTTCCGGAGTTTCTCACTCAAATATGCCACAGTGCTGTATCATCAACAAACAACAACCTACTCATTTCTTAGGCCCTCTGATACCACGTAGACTGAATACTTGCCCCTCTCTCCAAAACTTGCAATTCTACCTCTCTCACTGCCCCATCCATAAACAAATTAAACAACCATGGTAACAGCACACACCCCTGCAGCAGAACAACCTCAACTTACAAATATTCACTCTCCTCTTTTCCTATTCGTACATACACTTTATCCCTGGGGATAGAGGAGAAACAATACTTCCCATGCATTCCTCACGTGTCATAGAAGGCGACTAAAGGGGACAAAAGCGGGAAGCTAAAAACCCTCCCCTCCTTGTATTTTAACTTTCTAAAAGGGGAAACAGAAGAAGGAGTCATGCAAGGAGTGCTCAGCCTCCTCAAAGGCTCAGATTGGGGTGTCTAAATGTGTGTGGATGTAACCAAGATGAGAAAAAAGGAGAGATAGGTAGTATGGGTTTTCAGAAAAGAAGAGAGAATGTTGGCGTGAAGAGGGTGGTGAGAGTAAGTGAGCTTGGGAAGGAGACTTGTGTGAGGAAGTACCAGGAGAGACTGAGTACAGAATGGAAAAAGGTGAGAACAAAGGAGGTAAGGGGAGCGGGGGAGGAATGGGATGTATTTAGGGAAGCAGTGATGGCTTGCGCAAAAGATGCTTGTGGCATGAGAAGCATGGGAGGTGGGTTGATTAGAAAGGGTAGTGAGTGGTGGGATGAAGAAGTAAGATTATTAGTGAAAGAGAAGAGAGAGGCATTTGGACAATTTTTGCAGGGAAAAAATGCAAATGAGTGGGAGATGTATAAAAGAAAGAGACAGGAGGTCAAGAGAAAGGTGCAAGAGGTGAAAAAGAGGGCAAATGAGAGTTGGGGTGAGAGAGTATCATTAAATTTTAGGGAGAATAAAAAGATGTTCTGGAAGGAGGTAAATAAAGTGCGTAAGACAAGGGAGCAAATGGGAACTTCAGGGAAGGGGCTAATAGGGAGGTGATAACAAGTAGTGGTGATGTGAGAAGGAGATGGAGTGAGTATTTTGAAGGTTTGTTGAATGTATTTGATGATAGAGTGGCAGATATAGGGTAGGGTGTTTTGGTCGAGGTGGTGTGCAAAGTGAGAGGGTTAGAGAAAATGATTTGGTAAACAGAGAAGAGGTAGTAAAAGCTTTGCGAAAGATGAAAGCCGGCAAGGCAGCAGGTTTGGATGGTATTGCAGTGGAATTTACTAAAAAAGGGGGTGACTGTATTGTTGACTGGTTGGAAATGCTTGCATAGTGCCATTGTACAAAGGCAATGGGGATAAGAGTGAGTGCTCAACTTACAGAGGTATAAGTTTGTTGAGTATTCCTGGTAAACTATATGGGAGGGTATTGATTGAGAGGGTGAAGGCATGTACAGAGCATCAGATTGGGGAAGAGCAGGGTGGTTTCAGAAGTGGTACAGGATGTGTGGATTAGGTGTTTGCTTTGAAGAATGTATGTGAGAAATACTTAGAAAAGCAAATGGATTTGTATGTAGCATTTATGGATCTGGAGAAGGCATATGATAGAGTTGATAGAGATGCTCTGTGGAAGGTACTAAGAATATATGGTGTGGGAGGCAAGATGTTAGAAGCAGTGAAAAGTTTTTATCGAGGATGTAAGGCATGTGTACGTGTAGGAAGAGAGGAAAGTGATTGGTTCTCAGTGAATGTAGATTTGGGGCAGGGGTGTGTGAAGTCTTCATGGTTGTTTAATTTGTTTATGGATGGGGTTGTTAGGAAGGTGAATGCAAGAGTTTTGGAAAGAGGGGCAAGTATGCAGTCTGTTGTGGATGAGAGGGCTTGGGAAGTGAGTCAGTTGTTGTTCACTGATGATAAAGCGTTGGTGGCTGATTTGGCAAAGAAAATGCGAAAGCTGGTGACTGAGAATGGTTAAGTGTGTGAAAGAAGAAAGCTGAGAGGAAATGTGAATAAGAGCAAGTTTAAGTAGGGTTGAGGGACAAGTTAATTGGGAGGTAAGTTTGAATGAATAAAAACGAGGAAGTGAAGTGTTTTAAATATCTGGGAGTGGATTTAGCAGCGGATGGAACCATGGAAGCAGAAGTGAGTCACAAGGTGAGGGAGGAGGCGAAGGTTCTGGGACCATTGAAGAATGTAAGGGCAGGCAAGAATGTTATCTCGGAGACCAAATATGGGTATGTTTGAAGGAATAGTGGTTCCAACAATGTTATATGGTTGTGAGGCATGGGCTATAGATAGGGTTGTGCAGAGGAGGGTGGATGTGTTGGAAGTGAGATGTTTGAGGACAATATGTGGTGCGAGGTGGTTTGATCGAGTAAGTAATGAAAGGGTAAGAGAGACATGTGGCAATAAAAAGAGTGCGGTTGAAGAGCAGAAGAGGGTGTGTTGAAATGGTTTGGTCACATGGAGAGAATGAGTGAGGAAAGATTGACAAATAGAATTTATGTGTCAGAGGTGGAGGGAATGAGAAGTGGAAGACCAAATTGGAGGTGGAAGGATGGAGTGAAAAAGATTTTGAGCAATTGGGGCCTGATCATAGAGGAGGGTGAAAGTCATGCAAGGAAATGAGTGAATTGGAACAATGTGTTATACCGGGGTTAACATGCTGTCAATGGATTGAAACAAAGCATGTGAAGCGTCTAGCGTAAACCATGGAAAGCTTTGTAGGGCATGGATGTGGAAAGGGAGCCGTGGTTTCGGTGCATTACACATGACAGATAGAGACTGAGTGTGAACATACATGGCTTTGTTATCTTTTCCTAGAGCTACCTTGCATGCGCATGGGGGGGAAAGGGGGTGCCATTTCATGTGTGGTAGGGTGGCGATGGGAATGGATGAATGCAGCAAGTATGAATATGTGCATGTGTATATATGCATATGAGAGACTGAGTACAGAATGAAAAAAGGTGAGAACAAAGGATGTAAGGGGAGTGGGGGAGGAATGGGATGTATTTAGGGACGCAGTTATGGCTTGCACAAAAGATGCTAGTGGCATGAGACGCATGGGAGGTGGGCAGATTAGAAAGGGTAGTGAGTGGTGGGATGAAGAAGTAAGATTATTAGTGAAAGAGAAGAGAGAGGCATTTGGACAATTTTTGCAGGGAAATAATGCAAATGATTGGGAGATGTATAAAAGAAAGAGGCAGGACATCAAGAGAAAGGTGCAAGAGGTGAAAAAGAGGGCAAATGAGAGTTGGGGTGAGAGAGTATCATTAAATTTTAGGGAGAATAAAAAGATATTTTGGAAGGAGGTAAATAAAGTGCAAAAGACAAGGGAGCAAATGGGAACTTCAGTGAAGGGGGCTAATGGAGAGGTGATAAGTAGCGGTGATGTGAGAAGGAGATGGAGTGAGTATTTTGAAGGTTTGTTGAATGTGTTTGATGATAGAGTGGCAGATATAGGGTGTTTTGGTTGAGGTGGTGTGCAAAGTGAGAGGGTTAGGGAGAATGATTTGGTAAACAGAGAAGTGGCAGTAAAAGCTTTGCGGAAGATGAAAGCTGGCAAGGGGGCGAGTTTGGATGGTATTGCAGTGGAATTTATTAAAAAAGAGGGTGACTGTATTGTTGACTGGTTGGTAAGGTTATTTAATGTATGTATGATTCATGGTGAGGTGCCTGAGGATTGGCGGAATGCTTGCAAAGTGCCATTGTACAAAGGCAAAGGGGATAAAAGTGAGTGCTCAAATTACAGAGGTATAAATTTGCTGAGTATTCCTGGGAAATATATGGGAGGGTATTGATTGAGAGGGTAAAGGCATGTACAGGGCATCAGATTAGGGAAGAGCAGTGTGGTTTCAGAAGCGGTAGAGGATGTGTGGATCAGGTGTTTGCTTTGAAGAATGTATGTGAGAAATACTTGGAAAAGCAAATGGATTTGTATGTAGCATTTATGGATCTGGAGAAGGCATATGATACAGAGTTGATAGAGATGCTCTGTGGAAGGTATTAAGAATATATGGTGTGAGAGGCAAGTTGTTAGAAGCAGTGAAAAGTTTTTATCGAGGATGTAAGGCATGTGTATGTGTAGGAAGAGAGGAAAGTGATTGGTTCTCAGTGAATGTAGGTTTGCGACAGGGGTGTGTGATGTCTCCATGGTTGTTTAATTTGTTTATGGATGGGGATGTTAGGGAGGTGAATGCAAGAGTTTTGGAAATAGGGGCAAGTATGCCATCTGTTGTGGATGAGAGAGCTTGAGAAGTGAGTCAGTTGTTGTTCGCTGATGATACAGTGCTGGTGGCTGATTCGTGTGAGAAACTGCAGAAACTGGTGACTGAGTTTGGTAAAGTTTGTGAAAGAAGAAAGTTAAGAGTAAATATGAATAAGAGCAAGGTTATTAGGTACAGTAGGGTTGAGGGACTAGTCAATTGGGAGGTAAGCTTGAATGGAGAAAAACTGGAGGAAGTGAAGTGTTTTAGATATCTGGGAGTGGATTTGGCAGTGGATGGAACCATGGAAGCGGAAGTGAATCATAGGGTGAGGGAGGGGGCAATAGTTCTGGGAGCGTTGAAGAATGTGTGGAGGGCAAGAGCATTATCTCGGAAAGCAAAAATGGGTATGTTTGAAGGAGTAGTGGTCCCAACAATGTTATATGGTTGTGAGGCGTGGGCTATAGATAGAGTTGTGCGCAGGAGGGTGGATGTGCTAGAAATGAGATGTTTGAGGACAATATGTGGTGTGAGGTGGTTTGATCGAGTAAGTAATAATAGGGTAAGAGACATGTGTGGCAATAAAAAGAGTGTGGATGAGAGAGCAGAAGAGGGTGTTTTGAAATGGTTTGGTTACATGGAGAGAATGAGTGAGGAAAGATTGACAAAGAGGAGATATGTGTCAAAGGTGGAGGGAACGAGGAGAAGTGGGAGACCAAATTGGAGGTGGGAAGATGGAGTGAAAAAGATTTTGAGTGATCGGGGCCTGAACATGCAGGAGTGAAAGGCGTGAAAGGAATAGAGTGAATTGGAATGATGTGGTATACCGGGGTCGATGTGCTGTCAATGGATTGAACCATGGCATGTGAAGCGTCTGGGGTAAACCATGGAAAGTTGTGTGGGGCCTGGATGTGGAAAGGGAACTGTGGTTTTGGTGCATTATTACATGACAGATAGAGACAATGTGAACGAATGTCGCCTTTGTTGTCTTTTCTAGCACTACCTCCCGCACAAAAGGGGGGGAGGGGGTTGTTATTTCATGTGTGGTGGGGTGGCGATGGGAATGAATAAAGGCAGACAGTATGAATTATGTACGTGTATATATATATGTATATGTCTGTGTGTGTATATGTTGAGATGTTTTTTTTTTTTTTTTTTTGCTTTGTCACTGTCTCCCGCGTTTGCGAGGTAGCGCAAGGAAACAGGCGAAAGAAATGGCCCAACCCACCCCCATACACATGTATATACATACGTCCACACACGCAAATATACATACCTACACAGCTTTCCATGGTTTACCCCAGACGCTTCACATGCCTTGATTCAATCCACTGACAGCACGTCAACCCCGGTATACCACATCGCTCCAATTCACTCTATTCCTTGCCCTCCTTTCACCCTCCTGCATGTTCAGGCCCCGATCACACAAAATCTTTTTCACTCCATCTTTCCACCTCCAATTTGGTCTCCCTCTTCTCCTCGTTCCCTCCACCTCCGACACATATATCCTCTTGGTCAATCTTTCCTCACTCATTCTCTCCATGTGACCAAACCATTTCAAAACACCCTCTTCTGCTCTCTCAACCACGCTCTTTTTATATCCACACATCTCTCTTACCCTTACGTTACTTACTCGATCAAACCACCTCACACCACACATTGTCCTCAAACATCTCATTTCCAGCACATCCATCCTCCTGCGCACAACTCTATCCATAGTCCACGCCTCGCAACCATACAACATTGTTGGAACCACTATTCCTTCAAACATACCCATTTTTGCTTTCCGAGATAATGTTCTCGACTTCCACACATTCTTCAAGGCTCCCAGAATTTTCGCCCCCTCCCCCACCCTATGATCCACTTCCGCTTCCATGTTTCCATCCGCTGCCAGATCCACTCCCAGATATCTAAAACACTTCACTTCCTCCAGTTTTTCTCAATTCAAACTCACCTCCCAATTGACTTGACCCTCAACCCTACTGTACCTAATAACCGTGCTCTTATTCACATTTACTCTTAACTTTCTTCTTTCACACACTTTACCAAACTCAGTCACCAGCTTCTGCAGTTTCTCACATGAATCAGCCACCAGCGCTGTATCATCAGCGAACAACAACTGACTCACTTCCCAAGCTCTCTCATCCCCAACAGACTTCATACTTGCCCCTCTTTCCAAAACTCTTGCATTCACCTCCCTAACAACCCCATCCATAAACAAATTAAACAATCATGGAGACATCACACACCCCTGCCGCAAACCTACATTCACTCAGAACCAATCACTTTCCTCTCTTCCTACACGTACACAGGTTTGGATGGTATTGCAGTGGAATTTATTAAAAAAGGGGGTGACTGTATTGTTGACTGGTTGGTAAGGTTAGTTAATGTATGTATGACTCATGGTGAGGTGCCTGAGGATTGGCGGAATGCGTGCATAGTGCCATTGTACAAAGGCAAAGGGGTTAAGAGTGAGTGCTCAAATTACAGAGGTATAAGTTTGTTGAGGGTGGGGGAGGGGGCGAAAATTCTGGGGGCCTTGAAGAATGTGTGGAAGTCGAGAACATTATCTCGGAAAGCAAAAATGGGTATGTTTGAAGGAATAGTGGTTCCAACAATGTTGTATGGTTGCGAGGCATGGGCTATGGATAGAGTTGTGCGCAGGAGGATGGATGTGCTGGAAATGAGATGTTTGAGGACAATGTGTGGTGTGAGGTGGTTTGATCGAGTGAGTAACGTAAGGGTAAGAGAGATGTGTGGAAATAAAAAGAGCGTGGTTGAGAGAGCAGAAGAGGGTGTTTTGAAGTGGTTTGGGCACATGGAGAGGATGAGTGAGGAAAGATTGACCAAGAGGATATATGTGTCGGAGGTGGAGGGAACAAGGAGAAGAGGGAGACCAAATTGGAGGTGGAAAGATGGAGAGAAAAAGATTTTGTGTGATCGGGGCCTGAACATGCAGGAGGGTGAAAGGAGGGCAAGGAACAGAATGAATTGGAGCGATGTGGTATACCGGGGCTGACGTGCTGTCAGTGGATTGAATCAAGGCATGTGAAGCGTCTGGGGTAAACCATGGAAAGCTGTGTAGGTATGTATATTTGCGTGTGTGGACGTATGTATATACATGTGTATGGGGGGGGTTGGGCCATTTCTTTCGTCTGTTTCCTTGCGCTACCTCGCAAACGCGGGAGACAGCGACAAAGTATAAAAAAAAAAAAAAAAAGTTTGTTGAGTATTCCTGGCAAATTATATGGGAGGGTATTGATTGAGAGGGTGAAGGCATGTACAGAGCATCAGATTGGGGAAGAGCTGTGTGGTTTCAGAAGTGGTAGAGGATGTGTGGATCAGGTGTTTGCTTTGAAGAATGTATGTGAGAAATACTTAGAAAAGCAAATGGATTTGTTGGTAGCATTTATGGATGTGGAGAAGGCATATGATAGAGTTGATAGAGATGCTCTGTGGAAGGTATTAAGAATATTTGGTGTGGGAGGCAAGTTGTTAGAAGCAGTGAAAAGTTTTTATCGAGGATGTTGAGATGTATAGGTATGTATATTTGCTTGTGTGGCCGTGTATGTATATACATGTGTGTGTGGGTGGGTTGGGCCATTCTTTTGTCTGTTTCCTTGCGCTAACTCGCTAACGCGGGAGACAGCGACAAAGCAAAATAAATAATAATAAAATACGTATATATTGAAATGTATAGGTATGTATATGTGCATGTGCGGGCACTTATGTATATACATGTGTATGTGAGTGGGTTGGGTCATTCTTTCGTCTGTTTCCATGCGCTACCTCGCTAACTCAGGAGACAGTGACAAAGTATAATAATAACAATAACAAAACATACACTTTACAACCTTGGTAAAAATTTCTCACTACTTTAGCATCTTATCTTCCATACCATACATTCTCAAGGACTTCTGCAAAGCACTTCTATCAACCCTATCATAAGTCTTCTCCAGAACTAAATATGTCAAATACAAATCTATTTGTTTTACCAAGTATTTCTAATACACTTTCTTTAACTCAAACACCTGATCCACAAATCCTCTACCACTTCTGAGACATCAATGCTCCTCCCCAATCTGATGTTCTGTACATGGCTTTACCCTCTCAATCAATACCTTCCCATAAAACTTACCAGGTATACTCAACAAACTTATACCCATGTAGTTTGAACACTCTTCATTATCCCCCTTGTCTTTATACAATGGCACTATTCACACATTCTGGCAATCCTTAGGCACCTCACCATGATCCATACATACATAGAATATCCTTACCAACCAATCAACAACAGTCTCCCCCTATATCAAGAGGTTCAATAGCAATACCATCCATTCCAGCCTTCCACAAAGCCTTTTTGTCTTACATAAGACTTCCACTACCTTTTCTCTTTACACCAAACCACTCTCCATGACTCTCTCACTTCATATAGCACCCCTAACCAAAACATCCTAAACTACCACTCTACCATCAAACATTTAATACTACTTCAAAATACTCACTCCTTCTCCTCACTTCATCACTATCAGCTGTGACTTCCCCTTTAACCCCCTACACCAATGTTCCCATTGGTTCTCTTACCTTTCACACATTATTTACCTCCTTCCAAAACATCTTTTTGTCGTCCCTCGAGTTTAATGATACCCTCTCACCCCAACCCTCATTTCCTGTCTTTTTCAACCACTGCACCTTTCTCTTGACCTCTACAACTTTCTCTTACATATCCCCAAACCATCTGCAACTTTCTCTTACATATTCCCAAACCATCTGCACTCCTTCCCATTAAGTACCTCACAAGTGCCTCTCTCTTCTATTTCACTGGCAACTTTACTTCTTCATCCCACCACACACTGCCCTTTCTTATATGCCCAACTTCCACTTGTTTGCCACAATGCATCTCTATCAACTGTATTATAGGCCTTCTTCAGATCCATAAATGCAACATACTAAACCTGTTTCCTCATATATTTCTCAACCACATTTCTTTAAAGGAAACACCTGATCCACACATCCTCTACCACTTCTGAAGCAGTTTTCCTCCCTATTCTGATGATCTGTACATGCCCCCACCCTCTCAATCACCACTGCCCATACAACTTACTAGGTATATTCAACAAACTTATTCCTATGTTGTTCAAACACTCACCTTTGTCATCCTTGTCTTTATACACTGGCATTATACATACATCCAGCAATCCTCCAACATCACTCCATGATCAATGCATACACTGGAAATCCTAACCAACCAGTCAACAACACAGTCAACCCCTTTTAAGAAATCTAACCAAAATAGCAGCACCTCCAGCCACCTGGTGAACAAGTACGAAAAAAGAAATAATATTATCCGTGCAAAGAGGTTAAAGATATCCATCATAAATACCTACATTATTTTTACATTATGCTGTAAGAAACATTTGCAAATATAAAAAGGCAGTATTTACTCGTTAACCATGATGGATTCAGATACAGTTCATCACATCTACCGCTGTAGAAAATTTCTGAAGTCATGTTTCACATACAGTAATTTCACAGTACTGTATTACTTTCAGTAATTATATTTCACATTCTAGTTTTCATTTCTTCTTTCAGAACATATATGTCAAAACTTTATGACATCGTGTGATCAAGAAGTCAACATAGGTAGTTTGATAAATACACCCTCATACCAATTTAGCTTAAACCATCCTTATCAAGATGTTGTACCCTAAGAGTGCATAATTTCTTTCTGTCACTGTCTTCTCGGCAAACTCAAGACTCAACTTACCAACTTTTACCTCTGGTTTCATACACTGTATGTGATGGATGAATGTATGTTTTACTGCAACATGATGCTGTTACATCTCTCATATTTATCAAGCTGCTCACAAAGTAAAATTTTCTGCTCACTAGCTTTAAGCTTTGGATTTGTTACAGACATTTTGGAGGTTATCTGCACATATAATGTTATATCATATGAAGATAATACAAAAAATTGGTAATGTACTGAATTTGCATGTCCAGGACGCATACCACTTGGTGACTTGTACACAAAAGGGTATCATTCATGGAACTGGAAAAACTGTCCACATGGCATTAAATCTGAACAGCTAGCTGTTGCTGCTAGTTCATGTTATAATAAGATAAGACCCATAATGTGGATTTTGAAAAATTGCCACTGGAACAAATGCTGGATAAACAAGAGTTTAATTTATTTCATATTTATCTTGCTTTGTCGCTGTACCCCGAGTTAGCGAGGTAGCGCAAGGAAACAGACGAAAGAATGGCCCAACCCACCCACATACACATGTATATACATACACGTCCACACATGCAAATATACATACCTATACATCTCAACTGTCTGCCTTTATTCATTCCCATCGCCATCCCGCCACACATGAAAAAACAACCCCCCCCCATGTGCTCGAGGTAGTGCAAGGAAAAGACAGCAGAGGCCACATTCGTTCACACTCAGTCTCTAGCTGTCATGTATAATGCACTGAAACCACAGCTCCCTTTGCATATCCAGTCCCCACAGAACTTTCCATGGTTTACCCCAGACGCTTCACACGCCCTGGTTCAATCCACTGACAGCACGTCGACCCCGGTATACCACATCGTTCCAATTCACTCTATTCCTTGCACGCCTTTCACCCTCCTGCATGTTCAGGCCCCAATCACTCAAAATGTATGTTAATATACATAAATACATCAAAAATCAGATTGTATTACAACCATATACTAAAACTGAACTAGACTGCCTCCCTTGGACAATGCTAAAATGATCATCCACTGTTTCTGTACTTAGTTTTTAATATAATCTTTTCCATATCTATTTTACCTATTTCATTTCTTCATTGACATCATATATAAGCAAAACACCAAGAAATGAACCACCAGACAGTGGTGCTTCTACATAAACCATTTAATTCTACAAATGGTCTCTACCTATGTGAATGCACACAGTACATTTTTCATTCATAGCATTTCTTATTTCAAACAGTAATATTATATTTCATTTGGGTTGACGTGCTGTCAGTGGATTGAATCAGGGCATGTGAACGTCTGGGGTAAACCATGGAAAGTTGTGTGGGGCCTGGATGTGGAAAGGGAGCTGTGGTTTCGGGCATTATTGCATGACAGCTAGAGACTGAGTGTGAACGAATGGGGCCTTTGTTGTCTTTTCCTAGTGCTACCTCGCACACATGAGGGGGGAAGGTGATGGTATTCCATGTGTGGCGAGGTGGGGATGGGAGTGAATGGGGGCAGACAGTATGAATTGTGTGCATGGGTATATATGTATGTGTCTGTGTGTGTATATATATGTGTACATTGAGATGTATAGGTATGTATATTTGCGTGTGTGGACGTGTATGTATATACATTGTGTATGGGGGTGGGTTGGGCAATTTCTTTCGTCTGTTTCCTTGTGCTACCTCGCAAACGCGGGAGACAGCGACAAAGCAAAATAAATATATAAATATATTTGCAGGGAGGGATGTCTGATCATTATCTTGTGGAGGCTAAGGTGAAGATTTGCATGGGTTTTCAGAAAAGAAGAGTGAATGTTGGGGTGAAGAGGGTGGTGAGAGTAAGTGAGCTTGGGAAGGAGACTTGTGTGAGGAAGTACCAGGAGAGACTGAGTACAGAATGGAAAAAGGTGAGAACAATGGAAGTAAGGGGAGTGGGGGAGGAATGGGATGTATTTAGGGAATCAGTGATGGATTGCACAAAAGATGCTTGTGGCATGAGAAGAGTGGGAGGTGGGTTGATTAGAAAGGGTAGTGAGTGGTGGGATGAAGAAGTAAGATTATTAGTGAAAGAGAAGAGAGAGGCATTTGGACGATTTTTGCAGGGAAAAAATGCAATTGAGTGGGAGATGTATAAAAGTAAGAGACTAAAGGTCAAGAGAAAGGTGCAAGAGGTGAAAAAGAGGGCAAATGAGAGTTGGGGTGAGAGAGTATCATTAAATTTTAAGGAGAATAAAAAGATGTTCCTTTTTCAGCACATAAATCTACAAGCTCTTCACCATTTCCATTTACAACACTGAACACCCCATGTATACCAATTATTCCCTCAACTGCCACATTACTCACCTTTGCTGAATATTCAAATCACCCATCACTATAACCCGGTCTCATGCATCAAAACCACTAACACACTCATTCAGCTGCTCCCAAAACACTTGCCTCTCATGATCTTTCTTCTCATGCCCAGGTGCATATGCACCAATAATCACCCACCTCTCTCCATCAACTTTCAGTTTTATTTTAGTTTATTTTATTATACTTTGTCGCTGTCTCCCGCGTTTGCGAGGTAGCGTAAGGAAACAGACGAAAGAAATGGCCCAACCTCCCCCTACACATGTATATACATACGTCCACACACGCAAATATACATACCTATACAGCTTTCCATGGTTTACCCCAGACGCTTCACATGCCTTGATTCAATCCACTGACAGCACGTCAACCCCGGTATACCACATCGCTCCAATTCACTCTATTCCTTGCCCTCCTTTCACCCTCCTGCATGTTCAGGCCCTGATCACACAAAATCTTTTTCACTCCATCTTTCCACCTCCAATTTGGTCTCCCTCTTCTCCTCGTTCCCTCCACCTCCGACACATATATCCTCTTGGTCAATCTTTCCTCACTCATTCTCTCCATGTGCCCAAACCACTTCAAAACACCCTCTTCTGCTCTCTCAACCACGCTCTTTTTATTTCCACACATCTCTCTTACCCTTACATTACTCACTCGATCAAACCACCGCACACCACACATTGTCCTCAAACATCTCATTTCCAGCACATCCATCCTCCTGCGCACAACTCTATCCATAGCCCACGCCTCGCAACCATACAACATTGTTGGAACCACTATTCCTTCAAACATACCCATTTTTGCTTTCCGAGATAATGTTCTCGACTTCCACACATTCTTCAAGGCCCCCAGAGTTTTCGCCCCCTCCCCCACCCTATGATCCACTTCCGCTTCCATGGTTCCATCCGCTGCCAGATCCACTCCCAGATATCTAAAACACTTCACTTCCTCCAGTTTTTCTCCATTCAAACTCACCTCCCAATTGACTTGACCCTCAACCCTACTGTAACTAATAACCTTGCTCTTATTCACATTTACTCTTAACTTTCTTCTTCCACACACTTTACCAAACTCAGTCACCAGCTTCTGCAGTTTCTCACATGAATCAGCCACCAGCGCTCTATCATCAGCGAACAACAACTGACTCACTTCCCAAGCTCTCTCATCCCCAACAGACTTCATACTTGCTCCTCTTTCCAAAACTCTTGCATTTACCTCCCTAACAACCCCATCCATAAACAAATTAAACAACCATGGAGACATCACACACCCCTGCCGCAAACCTACATTCACTGAGAACCAATCACTTTCCTCTCTTCCTACACGTACACATGCCTTACATCCTCGATAAAAACTTTTCACTGCTTCTAACAACTTTCCTCCCACACCATATATTCTTAATACCTTCCACAGAGCATCTCTATCAACTCTATCATATGCCTTCTCCAGATCCATAAATGCTACATACAAATCCATTTGCTTTTCTAAGTATTTCTCACATACATTCTTCAAAGCAAACACCTGATCCACACATCCTCTACCACTCTGAAACCACACTGCTCTTCCCCAATCTGATGCTCTGTACATGCCTTCACCCTCTCAATCAATACCCTCCCATATAATTTACCAGGAATACTCAACAAACTTATACCTCTGTAATTTGAGCACTCACTCTTATCCCCTTTGCCTTTGTACAATGGCACTATGCACGCATTCTGCCAATCCTCAGGCACCTCACCATGAGTCATACATACATTAAATAACCTTACCAACCAGTCAACAATACAGTCACCCCCTTTTTTAATAAATTCCACTGCAATACCATCCAAACCTGCTGCCTTGCCGGCTTTCATCTTCCGCAAAGCTTTCACTACCTCTTCTCTGTTTACCAAATCATTTTCCCTAACCCTCTCACTTTGCACACCACCTCGACCCATATTAATCGAGAATTTCCTTTCTTACATTCTATCACATACTCCCACAGCTCCTGTTTCAGGAGTATTGCTACTCCTTCCCTTGCTCTTGTCCTCTCACTAACCCCTGACTTTACTCCCCAGACATTCCCAAACCACTCTTCCCCTTTACCCTTGATCTTCGTTTCACTCAGAGCCAAAACATCCAGGTTCCTTTCCTCAAACATACTACCTATCTCTCCTTTTTTCACATCTTGGTTACATCCACACACATTTAGGCACCCCACTCTGAGCCTTCGAGGAGGATGAGCACTCCCCGCGTGACTCCTTCTTCTTCTTTTATTAAAAAAGGGGGTGACTGTATTGTTGACTGGTTGGTAAGGTTATTTAATGTATGTATGACTCATGGTGAGGTGCCTGAGGATTGGCGGAATGCGTGCATAGTGCCATTGTACAAAGGCAAAGGGGATAAGAGTGAGTGCTCAAATTACAGAGGTATAAGTTTGTTGAGTATTCCTGGTAAATTATATGGGACGGTATTGATTGAGAGGGTGAAGACATGTACAGAGCATCAGATTGGGGAAGAGCAGTGTGGTTTCAGAAGTGGTAGAGGATGTGTGGATCAGGTGTTTGCTTTGAAGAATGTATGTGAGAAATACTTAGAAAAGCAAATGGATTTGTATGTAGCATTTATGGATCTGGAGAAGGCATATGATAGAGTTGATAGAGATGCTCTGTGGAAGGTATTAAGAATATATGGTGTGGGAGGCAAGTTGTTAGAAGCAGTGAAAAGTTTTTATCGAGGATGTAAGGCATGTGTACGTATAGGAAGAGAGGAAAGTGATTGGTTCTCAGTGAATGTAGGTTTGCAGCAGGGGTGTGTGATGTCTCCATGGTTGTTTAATTTGTTTATGGATGGGGTTGTTAGGGAGGTGAATGCAAGAGTTTTGGAAAGAGGGGCAAGTATGAAGTCTGTTGGGGATGAGAGAGCTTGGGAAGTGAGTCAGTTGTTGTTCGCTGATGATACAGCGCTGGTGGCTGATTCATGTGAGAAACTGCAGAAGCTGGTGACTGAGTTTGGTAAAGTGTGTGAAAGAAGAAAGTTAAGAGTAAATGTGAATAAGAGCAAGGTAATTAGGTACAGTAGGGTTGAGGGTCAAGTCAATTGGGAAGTAAGTTTGAATGGAGAAAAACTGGAGGAAGTAAAGTGTTTTAGATATCTGGGAGTGGATCTGGCAGCGGATGGAACCATGGAAGTGGAAGTGGATCATAGGGTGGGGGAGGGGGCGAAAATCCTGGGAGCCTTGAAGAATGTGTGGAAGTCGAGAACATTATCTCGGAAAGCAAAAATGGCTATGTTTGAAGGAATAGTGGTTCCAACAATGTTGTATGGTTGCGAGGCGTGGGCTATGGATAGAGTTGTGCGCAGGAGGATGGATGTGCTGGAAATGAGTTGTTTGAGGACAATGTGTGGTGTGAGGTGGTTTGATCGAGTAAGTAACGTAAGGGTAAGAGAGATGTGTGGAAATAAAAAGAGCGTGGTTGAGAGAGCAGAAGAGGGTGTTTTGAAATGGTTTGGGCACATGGAGAGAATGAGTGAGGAAAGATTGACCAAGAGGATATATGTGTCGGAGGTGGAGGGAACGAGGAGAAGTGGGAGACCAAATTGGAGGTGGAAAGATGGAGTGAAAAAGATTTAGTGTGATCGGGGCCTGAACATGCAGGAGGGTGAAAGGAGGGCAAGGAATAGAGTGAATTGGATCGATGTGGTATACTGGGGTTGACGTGCTGTCAGTGGATTGAATCAGGGCATGTGAAGCGTCTGGGGTAAACCATGGAAAGCTGTGTAGGTATATATGTTTGCGTGTGTGGACGTATGTATATACATGTGTATGGGGGTGGGTTGGGCCATTTCTTTCGTCTGTTTCCTTGCGCTACCTCGCAAACGCAGGAGACAGAAAAAAAAAAAAAAAAAAAAAAAAATTTTTTGCAATTCTGGTCTTCTGCAAGAAATGCAAGGCAGTACTACAAAGAAGCAAAGAACAACCTTACCTAATTTGCTAACATCAGCTATTTAACATCAAAACCAAACCCCCAACTATCTATGTCTGTGAAAAATAAAAAACATTTAACCCTCCTCATTCTCTCTTCAACATATATTACTCTGAGCATGTGCTCAGCATACCATCACATCTCAAAATCACTTTGTAGTTACTGGACTGAAGAGTGACTATTGTGATGTCACTTTCCTTCCCTCTGCATCTAAGTTCTGGACCTCTTCACTTTCTCAAGCTTTTCCTAACAACTAAAAATCCTTCCCTTTTTAAGAGGCATGCTTTCAATTAATTTGGAAACTCTTAGATTTTCATTTATTTTAAGCCCCTCTCTTTTACTCTTCTTTCTCTCACATCCTGACTTTAATCAATTCTTATGTCCATGACTAGAACATTATAAAAAGAAAAATCTAAAAATGTTTACACTAACCAATTTCTGCATTGAGATCCAGGTCTTCAGTATTGTCAAAGATTTTTTCTACAGCTCTATTAAATCTTTGATATACTCCTGTTTCCATCAGTTCTTCTGCACTCAGTTTCTCTGTTTGGGGTACCAGCTTTCGTTCTATTCGTTTGTTTGTGTAGGATGGTTTCTTGGGGAGTGTTGCTGATGTTGATCTCCTGTTACCCTGTGGAAATAAAGTGAAAAATCAAGTGAGTGAACAATAAAAAGATATTAATTAAGGAATAAAAGGTATGATTAAGTGCTGAAAACATACATGTAAATAACTAGAACTGTATGAGCAAATTGTCAAAAAATCCATACATAAGAAAATGTAAGTTTTTCAACATAACTTGCTCAGTGTTACTGGTGTGTTGGAACAAAACTTGTGCATATCACCTAATCACTATTTTCTTTTTTTCTAAACTTGATTACGAGGGACAGATGAAGAAAGGAGGCATTTTTCTCATCCATTTTCTAGCTGTCATTTGTAATGTACTGATACCAAAGGGCCCTATACAAAACCAGACCCCACAGACCTTTCCACGGTTTCTCTCAGCTCGATATGTTAGTTATCTCTTAAAAATCAAATTGCAAGAAACTTAGACCCACTGTGCAAAATCACTTTCCATTAAATGTATAAGGCAAATAAGACAGATTAACACGACTGCCTGGAATGTGAAAACTGTAGATTTTGAAAAACTGAGAAGCAACTATTCCATCACTCAAAGAAATAGAAGTAAAGTTAAACAGGAGTACATAAATGACATGACCACTTTAGTACTCCAACATGCAACAAACATACACCAGTGAAAGAAAGCATAAAAGGTAAATGTTAGAGAGACAAGTACATCACAGGAGATGAAAAAGACTTGTGGGTCTTCTAAAGATGCCACAGCTCACCCAGCAAAGGAAAGACCTATCAAGTGAATTATTGGACATAGATCATGTCTCCATGGTTGTTTAATTTGTTTATGGATGGGGTTGTTAGGGAGGTGAATGCAAGAGTTTTGGAAAGAGGGGCAAGTATGAAGTCTGTTGGGGATGAGAGAGCTTGGGAAGTGAGTCAATTATTGTTCACTGATGATACAGTGCTGGTGGCCGATTCATGTGAGAAACTGCAGAAGCTGGTGACTGAGTTTGGTAAAGTGTGTGAAAGAAGAAAGTTAAGAGTAAATATGAATAAGAGCAAGGTTATTAGGTACAGTAGGGTTGAGGGTCAAGTCAATTGGGAGGTAAGTTTGAATGGAGAAAAACTGGAGGAAGTAAAGTGTTTTAGATATCTGGGAGTGGATCTGGCAGCGGATGGAACCATGGAAGCGGAAGTGGATCATAGGGTGGGGGAGGGGGCGAAAATTCTGGGAGCCTTGAAGAATGTGTGGAAGTCGAGAACATTATCTCGGAAAGCAAAAATGGCTATGTTTGAAGGAATAGTGGTTCCAACAATGTTGTGTGGTTGCGAGGCGTGGGCTATGGATAGAGTTGTGCGCAGGAGGATGGATGTGCAGGAAATGAGTTGTTTGAGGACAATGTGTGGTGTGAGGTGGTTTGATCGAGTAAGTAACGTAAGGGTAAGAGAGATGTGTGGAAATAAAAAGAGCGTGGTTGAGAGAGCAGAAGAGGGTGTTTTGAAATGGTTTGGGCACATGGAGAGAATGAGAGAGGAAAGATTGACCAAGAGGATATATGTGTCGGAGGTGGAGGAACGAGGAGAAGTGGGAGACCAAATTGGAGGTGGAAAGATGGAGTGAAAAAGATTTAGTGTGATCGGGGCCTGAACATGCAGGAGGGTGAAAGGAGGGCAAGGAATAGAGTGAATTGGATCGATGTGGTATACTGGGGTTGACGTGCTGTCAGTGGATTGAATCAGGGCATGTGAAGCGTCTGGGGTAAACATGGAAAGCTGTGTAGGTATATATGTTTGCGTGTGTGGACGTATGTATATACATGTGTATGGGGGTGGGTTGGTCCATTTCTTTCGTCTGTTTTCCTTGCGCACCTCGCAAACGCAGGAGACAGAAAAAAAAAAAAAAAAAAAAAAAAAATTTTTTGCAATTCTGGTCTTCTGCAAGAAATGCAAGGCTAGTACTACAAAGAAGCAAAGAACAACCTTTACCTAATTTGCTAACATCAGCTATTTAACATCAAAACCAAACCCCCAACTATCTATGTCTGTGAAAAATAAAAAACATTTAACCCTCCTCATTCTCTCTTCAACATATATTACTCTGAGCATGTGCTCAGCATACCATCACATCTCAAAATCACTTTTGTAGTTACTGGACTGAAGAGTGACTATTGTGATGTCACTTTCCTTCCCTCTGCATCTAAGTTCTGGACCTCTTCACTTTCTCATGCTTTTCCTAACAACTAAAAAATCCTTCCCTTTTTAAGAGGCATGCTTTCAATTAATTTGGAAACTCTTAGATTTTCATTTATTTTAAGCCCCTCTCTTTTACTCTTCTTTCTCTCACATCCTGACTTTAATCAATTCTTATGTCCATGACTAGAACATTATAAAAAGAAAAATCTAAAAATGTTTACACTAACCAATTTCTGCATTGAGATCCAGGTCTTCAGTATTGTCAAAGATTTTTTCTACAGCTCTATTAAATCTTTGATATACTCCTGTTTCCATCAGTTCTTCTGCACTCAGTTTCTCTGTTTGGGGTACCAGCTTTCGTTCTATTCGTTTGTTTGTGTAGGATGGTTTCTTGGGGAGTGTTGCTGATGTTGATCTCCTGTTACCCTGTGGAAATAAAGTGAAAAATCAAGTGAGTGAACAATAAAAAGATATTAATTAAGGAATAAAAGGTATGATTAAGTGCTGAAAACATACATGTAAATAACTAGAACTGTATGAGCAAATTGTCAAAAAATCCATACATAAGAAAATGTAAGTTTTTCAACATAACTTGCTCAGTGTTACTGGTGTGTTGGAACAAAACTTGTGCATATCACCTAATCACTATTTTCTTTTTTTCTAAACTTGATTACGAGGGACAGATGAGAAAGGAGGCATTTTTCTCATCCATTTTCTAGCTGTCATTTGTAATGTACTGATACCAAAGGGCCCTATACAAAACCAGACCCCCACAGACCTTTCCACGGTTTCTCTCAGCTCGATATGTTAGTTATCTCTTAAAAATCAAATTGCAAGAAACTTAGACCCACTGTGCAAAATCACTTTCCATTAAATGTATAAGGCAAATAAGACAGATTAACACGACTGCCTGGAATGTGAAAACTGTAGATTTTGAAAAACTGAGAAGCAACTATTCCATCACTCAAAGAAATAGAAGTAAAGTTAAACAGGAGTACATAAATGACATGACCACTTTAGTACTCCAACATGCAACAAACATACACCAGTGAAAGAAAGCATAAAAGGTAAATGTTAGAGAGACAAGTACATCACAGGAGATGAAAAAGACTTGTGGGTCTTCTAAAGATGCCACAGCTCACCCAGCAAAGGAAAGACCTATCAAGTGAATTATTGGACATAGATCATGTCTCCATGGTTGTTTAATTTGTTTATGGATGGGGTTGTTAGGGAGGTGAATGCAAGAGTTTTGGAAAGAGGGGCAAGTATGAAGTCTGTTGGGGATGAGAGAGCTTGGGAAGTGAGTCAATTATTGTTCACTGATGATACAGTGCTGGTGGCCGATTCATGTGAGAAACTGCAGAAGCTGGTGACTGAGTTTGGTAAAGTGTGTGAAAGAAGAAAGTTAAGAGTAAATATGAATAAGAGCAAGGTTATTAGGTACAGTAGGGTTGAGGGTCAAGTCAATTGGGAGGTAAGTTTGAATGGAGAAAAACTGGAGGAAGTAAAGTGTTTTAGATATCTGGGAGTGGATCTGGCAGCGGATGGAACCATGGAAGCGGAAGTGGATCATAGGGTGGGGGAGGGGGCGAAAATTCTGGGAGCCTTGAAGAATGTGTGGAAGTCGAGAACATTATCTCGGAAAGCAAAAATGGCTATGTTTGAAGGAATAGTGGTTCCAACAATGTTGTGTGGTTGCGAGGCGTGGGCTATGGATAGAGTTGTGCGCAGGAGGATGGATGTGCAGGAAATGAGTTGTTTGAGGACAATGTGTGGTGTGAGGTGGTTTGATCGAGTAAGTAACGTAAGGGTAAGAGAGATGTGTGGAAATAAAAAGAGCGTGGTTGAGAGAGCAGAAGAGGGTGTTTTGAAATGGTTTGGGCACATGGAGAGAATGAGAGAGGAAAGATTGACCAAGAGGATATATGTGTCGGAGGTGGAGGGAACGAGGAGAAGTGGGAGACCAAATTGGAGGTGGAAAGATGGAGTGAAAAAGATTTTGTGTGATCGGGGCCTGAACATGCAGGAGGGTGAAAGGAGGGCAAGGAATAGAGTGAATTGGATCGATGTGGTATACTGGGGTTGACGTGCTGTCAGTGGATTGAATCAGGGCATGTGAAGCGTCTGGGGTAAACCATGGAAAGCTGTGTAGGTATGTATATTTGCATGTGTGGACTTATGTATATACATGTGTATGGGGGTGGGCTGGGCCATTTCTTTCGTCTGTTTCCTTGCGCTACCTCACAAATGCGGGAGACCGGCAAAAAAAAAAAAAAAAAAAAAAAAAAAAAAAAAAAAAAAAAAAAATACACTAAAAATGATACATGATACACAGGGAAAGGGAAGATGAAAAAGCCATAACCAAAATAAGAAACAACCTTGAATACTAATGCACGAAGAAATACCAGGGGAGACTGAATGTAGAATGGCAAAAGGTGAGAGCAAATGAAGTGAGGGGAGTGGGTGAGGAAAGGGAGGTATTTTGGGAAGTAGTGATGGCATGCACAAGTGATACACGTGGCATAAGAAAGGTGGGTGGTGGGCATATTAGAGATGGTAGTCATTGGTGGGATAAAGAAGTAGAGTTGCTAGTGAAAGAAGAATGAAGCATTTTGGCGGTACTTACAAGGAATGAGTGAACGTGATAGAGGGATGTATGTATAAGAGAAAGCAGCATGGATAATGGTAAAGTGCTTAAGGATTGGCAGAATGCATGTAGTGCTAATGTGTAAAGGGAAAGGGGATAAAGGCGAGTGATTAAACTTCAAAGGCATAAGTTTCTTGAGTATACCTGGAAAACTGTATAGGAGGGTACTGATTGAAAGGGTGAAGGAATGTACAGAGCATCAGATTGGGG